>NC_059198.1:36932922-36937922 GCF_020615455.1 Coregonus clupeaformis | reverse complement strand
TAGGCATACAGTATGCCGCACGTCACTACTTCACAGGACAGGCATTAGAACGTAAACATTATTTTTTAATCAAAATTATTTTTTTTGTCAGAAATGCCTTCTGGAACATGTGAACTTTCATGTGCCTTAATTAATAACAAACTTGTATGCCATCTGTAAATACGAAGACAATTGTTAAATTACGAGTTGGTTTAGCCACGGAAAAAGACAGCAACCTTCCCGCTAGCAATGATGGGCTGAGATAATGGTTGGGCTGGACATGCCGAGAGACATGCCGAGTTCGGATTGGTCTGCCATGTAGCGTGCTTCTGTCTTTAACATGAGCTGCTCAGTATGTGTAGGTAATCCTTTCTAATGCAGCTTTTTTGAAAGATATCACAAAGAACTGCCGAAGTGTTGCTAATGTTCTCCACTTTCTGGAGGACGATCGTACCATGCTGACTCTCTCTGACTCTGAAAATGAATCAGATGATGAGGAAATTCAAGATTTAGGTAAAAACATTTTAATTGAACCAGACATTGTAGAGTCTTCTGATGACAGTAATGGGGAAGAAACAGCGATCAACAGTGTTGTTGTCACAGAAGAAGTTGAGCGAGTTTTGAAATCAGTGGAATGCCCGGTGGAAGCAGAGCATGATAGCTAAGGAGATTGAAAAAATTATGGCATTTGATTTCAAATATGCGGAGGGAGTCGAAACGAGATCACAGAAGGCTGTTGTATAAAACACCTTTCTCTGGATTACATCTTCAAACTAAGGGCAACATTTACATTTACATTTTAGTCATTTAGCAGACGCTCTTATCCAGAGCGACTTACAGTTAGTGAGTGCATATATTTTATACTGGCCCCCCATGGGAATCGAACCCACAACCATGGCATCCGTGACAGAGAGGGAGAAGCGTTAATCCATGTATACGGGTAAGGTAGTCTAGCTAGCTACATTTTCAGATATTACACGTTTCTAATTTTGTCAGAAAGCCGCTTTCATTGCAAGTTAAAGCATACTGTTAGCTAGCTAACTAACGTAGGCTGGCTGGCTCGCTAGCTAACGTTACATGTATGATCTGTGTAGTAATATTATTCGTATCCCAGAAATCCATTTGCATTGCTAGTTATAGCTTAATGTTAGCTAGCTAGCTAGCCCTGACAAAGGCCGGTGTGCATTTCTCAGGCGCCCCACTCCATATCTCAAAGCCATACCAAATATCATGATTGTAAAATAGTTTCTATTGAGCTAAATGTTGAGAGTTGAGAAATACAAATTATACCTACAGAAAGCTGAGACCCTCCTCTCTTCAACAGGGACAAGGGGAGAAAGCTCCCAAAGCTGTGTTTTTCCCTAAATTGCATTTTGAAATGTTATATGATCAGAACACTTGAGCACAAGGAGGAGAGTGGCTTGAGAGTGGCTCGATCATCACAGCAGCAGGCCCCAGTGAAACAGGCCCAGGGGCAGGGCAGACACTTTCCTTACAGGAATCATGAGGATATTGCACTTTAATGTTTCACCAAATCATAGTTTTAGCTGCCCAAAAAACAGGAAGTTTTGAGTGAGGTGACAATGTAGAGTGTGCTCTTTTTAAGAGAGCGCTCTTTTTTGTGTGACCTCAGCTCAGCCTATCAGAAAAAATGGGCCGGCCGTTGCCCACTGATCAGCCAAAGGCTCATTACAGATTAGTATAAAAGAGAAATTGCACAAAAATCGTTAAAAAAAAATAATGCTGCCCATGTCATCTTTTTCATTTTTATATCCCAAAAATGTTTTGTGTGTTTGTGTTTGTCAACAAAAAAATGGTTCAGCCCATATGGCATTTGCCAGAATTGCCAGATGGCCAATCAGCCCCTAGTGAATCCTGTGATGGCCCTGTATCTACTAATCTTTTTAAAACCTTGTTCCAGCTGTGTGTGAAATTTGGTGCCTCTATCACCAAAGTTACAATCCAAAAACATATCTGCCCCACTATATGGAATTCTATGGCTAAGCTTCTCATACTCTAATGACAATGGCAGAATATCCATTGGGCGGCAGGTAGCTTAGTGGTTAAGAGCGTTGTGCCAGTAACCGAAAGGTCGCTGGTTCTAATCCCCGAGCCGACTAGGTGAAAAATCTGTCGATGTGCCCTTGAGCAAGGCACTTAACCCTAATTGCTCCTGTAGGTCGCTCTGGATAAGAGCGTCTGCTAAATGACCAATTATTTATTTAATATGGGGGATTTTTAAACAATAGTTTTAGCTCATCCTTTCAAAGTTGGTTATATTATATATCATTTGAAAGGTAATTTCATGACCTTCAGAACCACTTGTCAATCAGAATTTAAAATGTATCAATGTTTCCTTTTTAAAGCAATTTATGTACCCTAGAGGTCAAAGGTCCAAGTTGACTTGAACATTCTGAAAATGTGTCTGATAGATAGCTATGAATCTAAGCTTACCAATGATATATGATTAAAGGGTATACATGAGCAGTAATTTGTTGTACACGGACATTGTTTGTCATAGGTGAGTCTGCCATGGAAGTGCAGCCTAGATCTGTGTGTGTGTGTGTGTGTGTGTGTGCATACGTGTGACATACCTGGGCGCACCCGGGGCACTCGTTACCGTTCTCGCAGGTCCTGCGGCGTGATTGGATGCCGCCTCCGCAGGGCACCGTGCAGCGTTCCCATGCCGACCAGGCCGACCAATAGACATGAGGCGGGCAAGGCAGGTGCTCGTTACAATACCTAGGAAGGACAAAGAACACAGTGGATAAGTGTGTGGTGTGTGAGTATGTGTGTAAGTGTGTATGTGTGTGAGGTGTGTGTGTGTGTGAGTGTGTGTGAGGTGTGTGTGTGTGTGTGAGAGTATGTGTGTAAGTGTGTGTGTGTGTGTGTGTGTGTGTGTGTGTGTGTGTGTGTGTGTGTGTGTGTGTGTGTGTGTGTGTGTGTGTGTGTGTGTGTGTGTGTGTGTGTGTGAGGTGTGTGTGTGAGTGTGTGTGGAGGTGTGTGTGTGTGTGTGTGTGTGTGTGTGTGTGTGTGTGTGTGTGTGTGTGTGTGTGTGTGTGTGTGTGAGTGTGTGTGTGTGTGTGTGTGTGTGTGAGTGCGAGTATGAGTGTGTGTGTGTGTGTGTGTGTGTGTGTGTGTGTGTGTGTGTGTGTGTGTGTGTGTGTGTGTGTGTGTGTGTGTGTGTGTGTGTGTGTGTGAATGCGAGTATCACACAGAGAGGCTATGGGAGTGGTGGGGAACTTTACCCAGTAGTATCCCCAAGTTAGCCTATCTGTCTTTAGAGTGGTTGGCTGTAAATGATGGTCGTTTTGACATGATACACACAAATCATGTCCAATCAATTGAATTTACCACAGGTGGACTCCAATCAAGTTGTAGAAACATCTCAAGGATGATCAATGGAAACAGGATGCACCTGAGCTCAATTTCGAGTCTCATTGCAAAGGGTCTGAATACTTATGTAAATAAGGTATCTGTTTTTTATTTTTAATAAATTCGCAGACATTTTGAAAAACCTGTTTTTGCTTTGTCATTATGGGTTATTGTGTGTAGATTGATTAGGAAAACAATTAATTTAATCAATTTTAGAATAAGGCTGTAACGAAACAAAATGTGGAATAAGTCAAGGGGTCTGAATACTTTTCGGAATGCACTGTAAATGAATGGGCCGAGGTGTAGTGGTCAATACTGTAGCAAGCAAACCCAAGACCTTTCAGGAGGAAATAGTCTTTGCATAACTGAAACAATTTGAAGCAATAAATCTCCTGAACAAAAAAATGGCTGTTGCAGAATGTTATCGTCTTCCAATGTTAAACTCTTGTCTTCTGCCAGTGTCATTTTATTGAGTGTTTGCAATGCTGTTAAAAGCTGGTTTATTGTAGGTTTACAGTGTTGTTTATTACCAATTCATATTCTTTTTTGCTCTTTGTTTAATTCACATGTATTGTTTTTCCATTGTTTCATTGTTTCATGCTGTTTCAGTGTCTGTTTCTAATTCAGTTTAACACCAGTGTATTGTGTTTCTAATGTTGTCTTTGTGTTGACAGGAGGTGGAATGGCACTGTGATGAGTTCACTAAAGGTGCCTGCTTCAGCCGGGGCAAGTCAGAGGTGAGGCTGTTTACACATTAATCCCAACTTCAAACAAACCCAGACTTAACTCCGACTTAACTCAAACTGGAGAAAATCCATCATGGACAGCAATGTGTGATTTATTACATTTGACATTTTAGTCATTTAGCAGACGCTCTTATCCAGAGCGACTTACAGTTAGTGAGTGCATACATTTTTCATACTGCGCCCCCCGTGGGAATCGAACCCACAACCCTGGCGTTGCAAGCGCCATACTCTACCAACTGAGCTAATATTGATGTCTAAAGTTTAGTACACGCCTTCAATGATATGGAAAAAGTCAAGGGGTCTGAATACTTCCCGAATGCTCCGTATACCGATACCACAAGAAAACACTGACTAGCTATAGATAACTACTGTCCAGTCCCAAGATAGACTGACAGACAAACTGACAGACCAATGTTGACGTTTAAACTCCCATTTAAACAAACACATTTTAACTGACAGAAATATTCCGCTTTTATGTCGCCATCAACAGAGAAATGACACCCTATGAAAGCAGAATTACCATTGAAATCCCAAAGGCTGTAAAGGCACCATACGCGTACTCACACAGTGTGAACATCCTCTGAGATTGATACATGCGTGTAATGTGCATTTATGAAATCTATATTTTAATTAGTCTAAATGCATATTCCATATATTTTAATCTACCTGCTCTCTCACAGTCTCACGTCAGAATTAGACGTCCATCCATGTTTCTCAAACGTCAAATTTCGAAGTTGTTCCAAATGTCACATTTCGAAGTGTTTAAGGTTAGGCATTGACTCCACATTTTTACAGTTAGGGTAAAGCTCAGGCATTAACTCCAAATTCTTAAGGTTAGGTATTAACTCCGAATGGTTAAGGTTTGGTGTAGCCTTAAAACAAAAGTATAAATAACATCTT
>NC_059198.1:36867922-36930422 GCF_020615455.1 Coregonus clupeaformis | reverse complement strand
ATTTACTTTTTTATACCTGGAATGTGTGTGTGTGTGTGTGTGTGTGGCTATTGCATGTGCCTGATGCCTTTCTATACTGTAGCTCTAACCACATCCATCTGGCCTCAGAGAGAGAGAGAGAGAGAGAGAGAGAGAGAGAGAGAGAGAGAGAGAGAGAGAGAGAGAGAGAGAGAGAGAGAGAGAGAGAGAGAGAGAGAGAGAGAGAGAGAGAGAGAGAGAGAGAGAGAGAGAGAGAGAGAGAGAGAGAGAGAGAGAGAGAGAGAGAGAGAGAGAGAGAGAGAGAGAGAGAGAGAGAGAGAGAGAGAGAGAGATAATATGACATTTGAAATGTCTCTATTCCTTTGGAGTGTAATGAGTGTAACGTTTACTGTAAATTTTTTATTGTTTATTTCACTTTTGTTAATTAACTATTTCACTTGCTTTGGCAACGTAGACATATGTTTCCCATGCCAATAAAGCCTTTTCATTTGAACTGAGATAGAGAGGAGAGAAAGAGCAAACAGCGCGTGAGAATCATGAAACCCTTCTCTTCTCTTCTCTGACAGACAGACCCTTGTCTTCTCTGACAGACAGACCCTTCTCTTCTCTGACAGACAGACCCTTCTCTTCTCTGACAGACAGACCCTTGTCTTCTCTGACAGACAGACCCTTGTCTTCTCTGACAGACAGACCCTTCTCTTCTCTGACAGACAGACCCTTCTCTTCTCTGACAGACAGACCCTTGTCTTCTCTGACAGACAGACCCTTGTCTTCTCTGACAGACAGACCCTTCTCTTCTCTGAAAGACAGACCATTCTCCTTCTCTGACGGACAGACCCTTCTCTTATCTGACAGACAGACCCTTCTCCTTTTCTGACAGACAGACCCTTGTCTTCTCTAGGAGAGAGTGATAGTGACACAGCATATTTCACCCATTAACAAGTGTCTCCTCCACAGTGTGTAAAACCACCAAGCCCTACTGTAGGACCCTGATGGATTCTCTCAATATCACAGCTCCACTGTTCACCGCTGGGCTGGCACAAGGTGTTTTATTATCTGAGCAGGTAGTTTGAAAGAAGCAGAGAGGGAGAGAGAGACAAGGAAAGCAAGAGGGAGGGAGGGAGATAAGGAGAGACAGATGGAGGAGGAGGGGCCAGGGGAGAATGACTGCCCCTTCTCATTAAAGTCACATAGTTCAGGCAATGTTTTCAGAAAACAGGATCCCCCATTATAGTAAATGGGAAAATGGCAATCTTCGTGTAAATAAACCTTTTTTTCTAAGACAATCATGGTACCAAATGTATGTTCTATTATTTTAAAATAGTTTCTAATGGCAGCCTGCAGTAGCCCAGTCGGCCTTCAACTTGAGGTACTCAAAAAGAGGGGGCAGAACTGAGCTAGCCTGAAACGTCACTTACAGGTCATTCTGAAAGTATTCAGTCCCCTTGACTTTTTCTACGTTTTGTTACGTTACAGCCTTATTCTAAAATGGATTAAATCGTTTTTTTCCCTCATCAATCTACGCACAATACCCCATAATGACAAAGCAAAAACAGGTATTTAGACATTTTTGCAAATGTATTACAAAAAACACCAGGAAATATCACATTTACATAAGTATTCAGACCCTTTATTCAGTACTTTGTTGAAGCAACTTTGGTAGCGATTATAGCCTTGAGTCTTCTTGGGTATGATGCTACAAGCTTGGCACACCTGTATTTGGGGAGTTTCTCCCATTCTTCTCAGCAGATCCTTTCAAGCTCTGTCTGGTTGGGTGGGGTGCTTCGCTGCACAGCAATTTTCAGGTCTCTCCAGAGATGTTCGATCTGGTTCAAATCCGGGCTATGGTCGTTTTGACATGATACACACAAATCATGTCCATTCAATTGAATTTATCACAGGTGGACTCCAATCAATTTGTAGAAACATCTCAAGGATGATCAATGGAAACAGGTTGAACAGGGCGGCAGGTAGCTTAGTGGTTAAGAGTGTTGTGCCAGAAACCGAAAGGTTGCTGGTTCTAATCCCCGAGCCGACTAGGTGAATAATCTGCCGATGTGTCCTTGAGCAAGGCACTTAACCCTAATTGCTCATGTAAGTCGCTCTGGATAAGAGCGTCTGCTAAATGACAAAAAAAATAAAATAACTGGGTCTGAATACTTATGTAAATAAGGTATTTCTTTTTTTTTTTTTTTTTATACATTTGCAAACATCTATTAAAACCTGTTATCACTTAGTCATTATGGGGTATTGTGTGTAGATTGATGAGAAAAAACCCAATATTGAATCCATTTTAGAATAAGGCTGTAATGTAACAAAATGTGGAAAAGGTCAAGGGGGTCTGAATACATTCCGAATGCACTTGTATGTCTCCATGAGACTGCATTCATTGGCTTCAATGTGCTATTGAGTCTTCAAATAGGACTACATGGTGTCACGTGATCGATAGCTTTATCCATTCATGTATACAGTCATTGGGGGGGACATGGAAAGTCTCGAACAATTGATACATCTAAACTGATTCTCGGTCACTTTGGAAGATTGAGTCGTTTACCTTTCTACTGTCTTTACACTTTCACTTCATTTATTTTACGGTCACATGTTTATCTTAGTTCAATACACACATTCTCTCTCTCTCTCTCTCTCTCTCTCTCTCTCTCTCTCTCTCTCTCTCTCTCTCTCTCTCTCTCTCTCTCTCTCTCTCTCTCTCTCTCTCTCTCTCTCTCTCTCTCTCTCTCTCTCTCTCTCTCTCTCTCTCTCTCTCTCTCTCTCTCTCTCTCTCAATTCTATTCTATTTAAGGGGCTTTATTGGCATCATCAAACCATTTGTTATTGTTGTAAAATTCTTTAGGTTGTCTCCTTTAAATGTTTAGATTTGATAGGGAAGCTGAGAGGTCAAATGTACTGTTTAGGTTTTCTACTGCCAAATTTACACCGTCACTATTACAGTGAAATATTTTGTCCAGGAAGTTATCTAAAAGGGATTGAATTTGTTGTTGCCTAATAGTTTTTTGGTAGGTTTACACACTATTTTCCTTCCATCTATAGCATTTCTTAATATTATTCAGTTCCTTTGGTTTTGATGCCTCTTGATTGAGTATTGCTCTGTTCAATTAGACTGTGATTTTGCTGTGATCTGATAGGGATGTCAGTGGGCTGACTGTGAACGCTCGGAGAGACTCTGGGTTGAGGTCAGTGATAAAGTAGTCTACAGTACTACTGCCAAGAGATGAGCTATAGGTGTACCTACCGTAGGAGTCCCTTCGAAGCCTACCATTGACTATGTACATACCCAGCGTGCGACAGAGCTGCAGGAGTTGTGACCCGTTTTTGTTGGTTATGTTGTCATAGTTGTGCCTAGGGGGGCATATGCGGGAGGGAATGCTGTCACCTCCAGGTAGGTGTTTGTCCCCCTGTGTGCTGAGAGTGTCAGGTTCTTATCCAGTTCTGGCATTTAGGTCGCCACAGACGAGTACATGTCCCTGGGCCTGGAAATTACTGATTTCCCCCTCTAGGGCGGCGCACGATTGGCCCAGCGTCATCCTGGTTTGCCCGGGGTAGGCCGTCATTGTAAATAAGAGTTTGCCCTTAACTGACTTGCCTAGTTAAATAAAGGATAAATAAAAATAAAAGGAAAGAGACTGTCTACTCCCTGAGTTCCTTCCCTGTTTTACTCCTGGTAGTTAGGTGGATGGGACAACCAGCTCTCTGTAACCTAGAAGGCAACCAGTGGGTCCATCTCCTCTATACCATGTTTCTTGTAGGATTACAATGTCTGTATTTCTGATGTATTTGGTGAAGTCCAGGTTCCTGCTCTTTAGGCCAAAGGCAGATGACCTCAGGCCTTGGATATTCCATTTACATTTACATTTTAGTCATTTAGCAGACGCTCTTATCCAGAGCGACTTACAGTTAGTGAGTGCATACAATTTTCATACATCCAGGCTTTGTGTTCCATAAAGTGTCTAATGTTGTTGGTCGTGTGGTTTGGCCTCAGACCAGTAAGTGTGAGCAGAGTCTGCTGAGCATCTGTTACATGCCATTGGTTTGGGCTAGTGTAAGATTGGGGGTTGGGCCTGTTTGCCTGCTCACGGCCTGGGCGTATGTGTGACTTTCATGTTGAGGCCCTCTTTGCGTGAGCGGAGGGCATGGGGTGGGCAGGAGGGGCATAGGTCTGATCTGAGGGGGCCTATATGGGATTGTGGGCATGTCCCCCTCTCTCTCTCTCTCTAAATTCAATTCAATTCAATTTAAGGGCTTTATTGGCATGGGAAACGTATGTTAACATTGCCATTCTCATCGACGGGGCTGTATGTTAACATTGCCATTCTCATCGACGGGGCTGTAGTGGAACAGGTTGAGAGCTTCAAGTTCCTTGGTGTCCACATCACCAACGAACTATCATGGTCCAAACACACCAAGACAGTCGTGAAGAGGGCACGACAAAGCCTATTCCCCCTCAGGAGACTGAAAAGATTTGGCATGGGTCCTCAGATCCTCAAAAAATTCTACAGCTGCACCATCGAGAGCATCCTGACTGGTTGCATCACCGCCTGGTATGGCAACTGCTTGGCCTCCGACCGCAAGGCACTACAGAGGGTAGTGCGTACGGCCCCAGTACATCACTGGGGCCAAGCTTCCTGCCATCCAGGACCTCTATACCAGGCGGTGTCAGAGGAAGGCCCTCAAAATTGTCAAAGACTCCAGCCACCCTAGTCATAGACTGTTCTCTCTGCTACCGGACGCAAGCGGTACCGGAGTGCCAAGTCTAGGTCCAAAAGACTTCTCAACAGCTTCTACCCCCAAGCCATAAGACTCCTGAACAGCTAATCATGGCTACCCGGACTATTTGCACTGCCCCCCACCCCCATCCTTTTTACGCTGCTGCTACTCTGTTAATTATTTATGCATAGTCACTTTAACTCTACCCACATGTACATATTACCTCAACTACCTCAACTAGTCGGTGCCCCGCACATTGACTCTGCAACGGTACCCCCTGTATATATAGCCTCCCTACTGTTACTTAATTTTACTTCTGCTCTTTTTTTTCTCAACACTTTTTTTGTTGTTGTTTTATTTTTACTTTTTTTGTTAAAAATAAATGCACTGTTGGTTAAGGGCTGTAAGTAAGCATTTCACTGTAATATCTGCACCTGTTGTATTCGGCGCATGTGACCAATAACATTTTATTTTATTTTATTTTATTTGAAGTAGATAGTAAACAAAAGTGAAATAAACAATAAATATTAACAGTAAACATTACACTCAGAAGTTCCAAAAGAATAAAGACATTTCAAATGTCATATTATGTATATATACAGTGTTGTAACAATGTGCAAATAGTTAAAGTACAAATGGAAAAATAAATAAACATAAATATGCGTTGTATTTACAATGGTGTTTGTTCTTCACTGGTTGCCCTTTTCTTGTGGCAACAGGTCACAAATCTTGCAGCTGTGATGGCACACTGTGGTTTTTCACCCAGTAGATAAGGGAGTTTATCAAAATTGGGTTTGTTTTCGAATTCTTTGTGGATCGCTGTAATCTGAGGGAAATATGTGTAGTGCAGCTCAGTTTCCACCTCATTTTGTGGGCAGTGTGCACATAGCCTGTCTTCTCTTGTGAGCCAGGTCTCTCTCTCTCTCTCTCTCTCTCTCTCTCTCTCTCTCTCTCTCTCTCTCTCCACCTCTTGACCTTCTCTACCTGCCATCTCCCCTCCCTCTCACCTTTCTCTCTCTTCTACTCTCTTCTTCTTCACCTTCTTTCTCCGTACATCCCATTTTTCAGAGGGCCTTGCAGGTTGCTTAGAAACCTTCTGAACATCTTGTTGGAGGTGATTATTCCAGACCAAAGCAGTGGAGCCGGAGCTTTAGGAGGATGTTGCTGTCTGGCTAATCACCACTGCCCCCGATGCAAGCACCAGTTAGCCTCGAGCTAGCCTAGAGCCAGGCTCATATCTACCTCTAGGTCTACCGGACGGGAGTAGCCAGCTAACTAGCTACTTGCTATCAGCTACCGTTAGCGGTTTTTCACCATTGTCCGTGGCCTGCACCACTCACCAGCCAGCTCTAGTCTGGACTATTATTCGGCCAGTCTGCACAGCGCGTTATCAGTTTTCTGCCGGAATCACTGAATCACTGGACCTTTAACTCCGGATTCATCGCTACCAGCTAGCTGCAACAAAATGGACGTTGTGGTCTGGCTAATCATCCTGAGCTAGGCCCATCTCCCGGCTATCTACCTCTGTCAACCGGACGGGACCACCTAGTGTTGACACGGAGCCCCGCCGATCCTACACGACTGGTCTGCCGACGAAATCGTCTGATGTGGTTACGACGTCGACCACGAAGATTCCATCTGCTAGCCCCGGCCCGCTAGCACACGCTAGCCGTGGCCTCTTCCTCGCTAGTGCTTTAGCAGCCTCCGAACTATCCTATTGCTGTTCACCGGACCTTATGATAACTCAGCTATACAGCTGATGTCTGCTGGACTGTTCCTTTTTACGGTACTGCATCCTGTTTATGTTTAGCCTCAGCCCAAACTGTGTCGTCATTACCAGCTGTTGTCTTAGCTCTCTCAAATTACACCTGTGATTGCTTTATGCCTCTCTCCCTTGTCAACATGGTTAGCTTATTGTTTTTTCGGTTATTTCTAATTGTACTATTTCACTGTAGATCCCCCAGCCCAGCTAAACCTGCCTTAGATAGCTCCTTTGTCCCACACGCGGAGAACGACTCAATTGGTGCCTCCAGTGATGCTATCTCTTTCATTGTTACCCAACGCTTAGGTTTACCTCCACTTTACTCATATCCTTCCATATCCTTGTCTGTACATAATGCCCTGAATCTTTTCTACAACACCCGGAAATCTGCCCCCTTTATTCTATGTACCCAACGCACTAGAAGACCAGCTCTTAAAGCCTTTAGCCGTATCCTTATTCTAGTCCTCCTCTGTTCCTCTGGTGATGTAGAGGCTAACCCAGGCCCTGCAGCCCTCAGTATCACTCCTACTCCCCAGGCGCTATCATTTGCTGACTTCTGTAATCGCAAAAGTCTTGGTTTCTTGCACGTAAATATCAGAAGTCTACTTCCTAAGTTTGAGTTATTCACTGCGTTAGCACACTCCACAACCCTAATGTTCTAGCAGTGTCTGAATCCTGGCTTAGGAAGGCCACCAAAATTCTGAAATTTCCATCCCCAACTATAACATTTTCCGTCTAGATAGAAATGCCAAAGGGGGTGGAGTTGCAATCTACTGTAGAGATAGCCTGCAGAGCTCTATCATACTATCCAGGTCTGTGCCCAAACAGTTTGAGCTTCTACTTCTAAAAATCCACCTTTCCAGAAATAAGTCTCTCACTGTTGCCGCTTGCTACAGACCCCCCTCAGCCCCCAGCTGTGCCCTGGATACCATATGTGAATTGATTGCCCCCCATTTATCCTCAGAGTTCGTACTGCTTGGTGACCTAAATTGGGATATGCTTAATACCCCGGCCATCCTACAATCCAAACTAGATGCCCTCAATCTCACACAAATTATCAACGAACCTACCAGGTACAACCCTAAATCCGTAAACATGGGTACCCTCATAGATATCATCCTGACTAACTTACCCTCTAAATACACCTCAGCTGTCTTCAACCAGGATCTCAGCGATCACTGCCTTATTGCCTGCATCCGTAACGGGTCCGCGGTCAAACGACCACCCCTCATCACTGTCAAACGCTCCCTAAAACACTTTAGCGAGCAGGCCTTCCTAATTGACCTGGCCCAGGTATCCTGGATGGATATAGATCTCATTCTGTCAGTAGAGGATGCCTGGTTGTTCCTTAAAAGTAATTTCCTCTCAATCTTAAATAAACATGCCCCATTCAAAAAATACAGAACTAAGAACAGATATAGCCCCTGGTTCTCCTCAGACTTGACTGCCCTTGACCAGCACAAAAACATCCTGTGGCGTACTGCATTAGCATCAAATAGCCCCCGCGATATGCAACTTTTCAGGGAAGTTAGGAACCAATATACACAAGCAGTCAGGAAAGCAAAGGCAAACTTTTTCAAACAGAAATTTGCATCCTGTAGCACTAACTCCAAAAAAGTTTTGGGACACTGTAAAGTCCATGGAGAATAAGAGCACTTCCTCCCAGCTGCCCACTGCACTGAGGCTAGGAAACACTATCACCACCGATAAATCTACAATAATCGAGAATTTCAACAAGCATTTTGCTACGGCTGGCCATGCTTTCCACCTGGCTACCACTACCCCCGGCCACCAACTCTGCACCCTCCGCTGCAACTTGCCCATGCCCCCCCGCTTCTCCTTCACACAAATTCAGAGAGCTGATGTTCTGAAAGAGCTGCAAAATCTGGACACCTACAAATCAGCTGGGCTAGACAATCTGGACCCTTTCTTTCTAAAACTAGCCGCCGAAATTGTCGCAACCCCTATTACTAGTCTGTTCAACCTCTCTTTCATAACGTCTGAGATCCCCTGTAACGATCCCGGCAGTCTGAGTCGGGTCCGGTCTGTGGACTAGTTGTTATGTTCGTGATCTCCAGTTTCCCGAGGGTTCTGGAACGCTCCGGGGAGCTCTCTTGATTTCCGCACCTGCATCCCATCAGCAATCTGCACACCTGGTCCTGATCATCACCCTTCTTAGGCTCTGGCCTAACATCCATTCCCTGCCGGATCGTTAGCCATGAACAGTAGGTTTACCAGAGTATCAGTCTTAGAGCCTAGCTGTTAGTTTTGTTGTTTTTGCACCTTGTTGGTTTGTTGCTTACTTACCCCCGTTTTGTTCCATCTGCAGTCACCCGTCCGGAACCTTCATCCAACCTCTGCCTGGTGGTCGGCGGCTGCCGACCCAGGATGGGATCAACCACTGCACCCCCCAACAACTAATCAACGCCGCCCGCTCTGTTCCCTGGATTATTCAGCATCACTCTTGAACTTGTAAATAAACACTCCCCTTCGTTTCAACTTACCTTGTCCTGGTCTGCTTCTGGGTTCTGGCTAGCAACTCGTGACAGAACGATCCGGCCAGTAATGAACCCAGCGGACCTGGACTCTGTTCGCCATGCCATTACCCAGCAGGAGAAGATGTTGGGCCATCATAGCACGGTACTACAGGAGATCGCGTTGTCAGTTCGGAACCTTTCACCGGTCTGACGGAGGTCCAGAACCAACGCAAGTGTCCGGTGGAAGATCCACTACCGGTTTCACCCATCTCGCCTGCCGCTTCTGAAGCTGTGTCCTTCCGTGAGCCCAAGGTTCCGACACCGGATAAATATGAGGGGGAGCTGGGAAGATGCCGTTCCTTCCTTATGCAGTGTGGATTAGTGTTCGATCTACAGCCCTACTCTTATGCCACAGACAAGGCTAGGATAGCCTTTGTGATTGAGTTGCTGCGTGGTCGAGCGCTGGAGTGGGCTTCAGCCGTTTGGGAACGACAGGATCCCTGCATGGCTTCATACCAGGGGTTCACGGCCGAGATGAGGAAGCTCTTCGACCATTCCGTCCGAGGGAGGGACGCAGCTAGGCGCCTGTTTTCGCTTCGCCAAGGAACTCGCAGCGTGGCCGACTTCGTGATCGAGTTCAAGACGTTGGCTATGGAGAGTGGGTGGAATGAGGAGGCTCTGCAAGCGGCCTTTTACCAGGGTCTGTCGGAGCAGCTCAAGGATGAGTTGATCTCCTATCCGGAGTCTAGTGACCTGGACAGCTTGGTAGCCTTGTCTATTCGGGTGGATAATCGAGTCCGAGAGCGAAGGAGGGAGAAGCAATGGGCTCCGTCCAACCGATCAGCTTCTCAGGTTCCAGTCGGGTCGTCAAACTGCGCGGCTCGCTAAAGTTGGGAGGACTTTTAGCGAGCCAGTTTCGACCTCTCAATACCTCTGTCAGACCCCGTTTCCCGGCTACCCTTATGAACAGGAATCAGAGCTTAGCGATTAACGCTTTATCGATTCAGGTGCCGATGGAAGCTTTCTAGATGCCGAGTTGGTGGAACAGCTGGGGCTTTCCAAGGAGCAATTGCCGGAAGCCATTGAAGCTACCACTCTGGACGGCAGTAGTCTGGCACGTATCACGATGAGGACTGAACCGGTTAAGATGCGGTTGTCGGGGAATCATTCTGAGATGATTTCATTCTTCATTCTGCCGTCTTCCCAGGTTCCTCTGGTCCTTGGATACCCCTGGCTGAAGGAACACAATCCCACGTTCGATTGGGTGACGGGCAAGGTAACGAGTTGGAGCCTTGATTGTCATGCTAACTGTCTCAAGACTGCCTGCCCCCATTCGGTTCCCAGTCAGGTGATTGAGGCTAAACCCCCCAGATTTGTCCCTGGTTCCCGAGACATATCACGATTTGGGGGAAGTTTTCAGTAAGCAGAAGGCTCTGTCACTCCCTCCCCCACCGACCATATGATTGTGCCATCAACCTGTTCCCTGGAGCTGTCTACCCCAAGGGAAGGTTATACAGTATCTCCCGACCTGAACGTGAGGCTTTGGAGACCTACATCAAGGAGTCCCTAGCTGCTGGTCTCGTTTCGTCCCTTCGTCATCACCCCTGGGGGCAGGATTCTTCTTTGTGGGTAAGAAGGATGGCTCTCTTCGACCGTGTATTGATTATCGGGGTTGAATGACATCACGGTCAAGAACAAGTATCCCCTGCCCTTGATGAGTTCTGCCTTCGACTCCTTACAGGGTGCTACGGTGTTCACCAAGCTAGACCTACGCAATGCGTATCACATGGTCCGGATCAGAGAGGGGGACGAGTGGTTGACGGGTTTCAATACACCGATGGGTCACTTCGAGTATCAGGTGATGCCGTTTGGACTGACCAATGCTCCAGCGGTATTCCAGAGTATGGTGAACGACGTCCTGAGAGAGTATGATCGGTCTCTTTGTGTTTGTTTACCTGGATGACATTCTGATCTTCTCGAAGGAACCTTCCGACCACGTCCAGCATGTCCGGCAGGTTCTGCAGCGATTGTTGGAGAATCGCCTGTTCGTGAAGGCCGAGAAGTGCGAGTTTCACGCCCACACGACATCCTTTTCGGGTACATCATCTCCAGGGGAGAGATTAGGATGGACCAGGAGAAGGTTAGAGCGGTTCTGGAATGGGCCCAGCCCGGTACGAGATTGCAGCTCCAGAGATTTTTGGGGTTTGCGAATTTCTACCGCAGATTCATCCGGGATTACAGCCGTGTGGCTCCGTTAACTGCCTTGACTTCCAGTATCAGGACCTTCAAGTGGAATCCGGAGGCGGATCGAGCGTTTCTGGATTTGAAGAGGCGATTCACCAACGCACCGATTCTCTCTCAACCGGACACGGCCCGTCAGTTCGTCGTTGAAGTGGACGCGTCTGATGTGGGAGTTGGCGCCATCCTGTCGCAGAGCGATGCTCCACGGACAGTAAACTCCATCCCTGCGCCTACTACTCTCGTCGCCTTTCGCCTGCGGAGAGGAATTACGATGTGGGTAACCGGGAGCTTCTGCGGTGAAACTTGCCTTGGAGGAGTGGCGCCACTGGTTGGAGGGGGCGGAGCAACCGTTTATTGTCTGGACTGACCACAAGAATCTTGCTTACGTGCAATCGGCTAAACGTCTCAACTCCCGTCAGGCCAGGTGGGCGTTGTTTTCGGACGATTCAAGTTTTCCCTGACGTTCCGACCTGGATCTAAGAACGGCAAGGCGGACGCCTTGTCCCGGATGTTCTCCAAGACGGAGGAGAGTGGGTCCAAGACCGAGACAATTCTCCCCCGGAACTGCGTCGTGGGAGCAGTTATGTGGAAGATTGAGGAGGAGGTGCTGGCGGCCCTTCGGACTCAGCCCGGTCCCGGTAACGGTCCACCCGGTCGGTTGTTTGTGCCTGAGTCGGTTCGTCCTGCTGTCCTCAAATGGTCCCACGCCAGCAAGATGGCTTGTCACCCTGGCGTGGCTCGGACAATGGCGTTTCTTCGCAGACGCTTTTGGTGGCCTGCCATGGCCGAGGATACTCGGGGTTATGTTGCTGCCTGTCCAGTGTGTGCGCAGAATAAGAGTACCAATCGGCCCAGCTCTGGACTACTTCACCCCTTCCTATTCCCCGGCGACCATGGTCGCACCTGGCCCTGGACTTTGTCACTGGGTTGCCCGCTTCTGAGGGGAACACGGTCGTTCTGACTATCGTGGACAGATTCAGCAAGTTCGCCCACTTTGTGCCTATTGCCAAGCTTCCCTCTGCCTCGGAGACGTCCGAGATCCTGGTTAGGGAGGTTTTCAGGGTCCACGGGTTGCCCAGTGATATCGTTTCCGACCGTGGCCCTCAGTTTACACTCTGCTGTCTGGAAGTCCTTCTGTTTGGCCATTGGAGCTACAGTCAGTCTCACATCTGGTTTTCACCCCCAATCTAATGGTCAGGCGGAGAGAGCCAACCAGAAGATGGAATCCACGCTACGCTGTCTGGCCTCTTCCAACCCCACCTCCTGGGTCTCTCAGTTGCCTTGGGTTGGAGTATGCCCACAATACTCTCCCTACATCTGCCACTGGGATGTCTCCCTTCCAGTGCCTGTATGGCTACCAACCTCCCTTGTTCCCTTCTCAGGAGAAGGAGCTCTCAGTGCCTTCTGTTCAGGTCCATATTCGCCGTTGCCACCGGACCTGGCATCGGGCCAGAAAAGCACTCCTTAGAGTTTCGGACCGGTATCAGCTCCAGGCGAATCGTCGCCGGATCCCCGCTCCCATCTACACCATCGGAGATAGGGTCTGGTTGGCCACGGGATCTTCCCTACGGACTGAGTCTAGGAAGTTGTTACCGGGTTCATTGGTCCGTTTGTGGTGGAGAAGGTGATCAATCCGGTGGCAGTTCGACTCAAACTCCCGAGGACGCTCAGAGTCCATCCCACCTTTCATGTCTCCTGCCTCAAGCCTGTTTTCCTCAGTCCTCTGTTGCCTCCTCCGCCTCCTCCTCCTCCTCCTCGGATGATCGGAGGTGGTCCTGCCTACACGGTGCGTCGCATCATGGATTCCAGACGGCGGGGCCGGGGTTTCCAGTATCTCGTGGACTGGGAGGGGTATGGTCCTGAAGAGAGGAGTTGGATTCCGCGGCGACAGGTCCTAGATGCTGACCTCATCAGTGACTTCTACCGCCTCCATCCTGGCGCTCCGGGAGTCCGCCCGGTGGCGTTGTCGGAGGGGGACTGTAACGATCCCGGCAGTCTGAGTCGGGTCCGGTCTGTGGACTAGTTGTTATGTTCGTGATCTCCAGTTTCCCGAGGGTTCTGGAACGCTCCGGGAGCTCTCTTGATTTCCGCACCTGCATCCCATCAGCAATCTGCACACCTGGTCCTGATCATCACCCTTCTTAGGCTCTGGCCTAACATCCATTCCCTGCCGGATCGTTAGCCATGAACAGTAGGTTTACCAGAGTATCAGTCTTAGAGCCTAGCGTTAGTTTTGTTGTTTTTGCACCTTGTTGGTTTGTTGCTTACTTACCCCCGTTTTTGTTCCATCTGCAGTCACCCGTCCGGAACCTTCATCCAACCTCTGCCTGGTGGTCGGCGGCTGCCGACCCAGGATGGGCTCAACCACTGCACCCCCAACAACTAATCAACGCCGCCCGCTCTGTTCCCTGGATTATTCAGCATCACTCTTGAACTTGTAAATAAACACTCCCCTTCGTTTCAACTTACCTTGTCCTGGTCTGCTTCTGGGTTCTGGCTAGCAACTCGTGACATCCCCAGAGATTGGAAAGCTGCCGCGGTCATCCCCCTCTTCAAAGGGGGTGACACTCTAGATCCAAACTGCTACAGACCTATATCCATCCTGCCCTGCCTTTCGAAAGTATTTGAAAGCCAAGTTAACAAACAGATCACCGACCATTTCGAATACCACCGTACCTTCTCCGCTATGCAATCCGGTTTCCGAGCTGGTCATGGGTGTACTTCAGCCACGCTCAAGGTCCTAAACGATATTATAACCGCAATTGATAATAGACAGTACTGTGCAGCCGTCTTCATCGACCTGGCCAAGGCTTTCGACTCTGTCAACCACCGCATTCTTATTGGCAGACTAAATAGCCTTGGTTTCTAAAAATGACTGCCTCGCCTGGTTCACCAAGTACTTCTCAGATAGAGTTCAGTGTGTCAAATCGGAGGGCCTGTTGTCTGGACCTATGGCAGTCTCTATGGGGGTGCCACAGGGTTAAATTCTTGGGCCGACACTTTTCTCCGTGTATATCAATGATGTCGCTCTTGCTGCTGGTGACTCTCAGATCCACCTCTACGCAGACGACACCATTTTGTATACATCTGGCCCTTCATTGGACACTGTGTTAACAAACCTCCAAACGAGCTTTAATGCCATACAACACTCCTTCAGTAGCCTTCAACTGCTCTTAAACACTAGTAAAACTAAATGCATGCTTTTCAATCGAACGCTGCTGGCACCTGCCCACCCGACTAGAATCACCACTCTCGACGGGTCTGACCTAGAGTATGTGGACAACTACAAATACCTAGGTGTCTGGTTAGACTGTAAACTCTCCTTCCAGACTCACATTAAGAATCTCCAATCCAAAGTTAAATCTAGAATCGGCTTCCTATTTCGCAACAAAGCCTCCTTCACTCATGCTGCCAAACATGCCCTCGTAAAACTGACTATCCTACCGATCCTTGACTTCGGCGATGTCATTTACAAAATAGCCTCCAACACTCAACTCAGCAAATTGGATGTAGTCTATCACAGTGCCATCCGTTTTGTCTCCAAAGCCCCATACACTACCCACCACTGTGACTTGTACGCTCTTGTTGGCTGGTCCTCACTACATGTTCGTCGTCAAACCCACTGGCTCCAGGTCATCTATAAATCACTGCTAGGCAAATCCCTGCCTTATCTTAGCTCATTGGTCACCATAGCAGCACCCACCCGTAGTCTGCGCTCCAGCAGGTATATCTCACTGGTCATTCCCAAAGCCAACACCTCCTTTGGCCGCCATTCCTTCCAGTTCTCTGCTGCCAATGACTGGAACGAATTGCAAAAATCTCTGAAGCTGGAGACTCTTATCTCCCTCACTAACTTTAAGCATCAGTTGTCAGAGCACCTTACCGATCACTGCACCTGTACACAGCCCATCTGAAATTAGCCCACCCAACTACCTCATCCCTATATTGTTATTTATTTTGCTCTTTTGCACCCCAGTATCTCTATTTGCACATAATCTCTTGCACATCTAGCATTCCAGTGTTAATACTAATTGTAATTATTTTGCACTATAGCCTATTTATTGCCTTACCTCCATAACTTGCTACATTTGCACACACTGTATATATATATTTTCTCTTGTATTTTTGACTTTATGTTTTTTTTTTACCCCATATGTAACTCTGTGTTCATGTTTTTATCGCACTGCTTTGCTTTATCTTGGCCAGGTCGCAGTTGTAAATGAGAACTTGTTCTCAACTGGCTTCCCTGGTTAAATAAAGGTGAAAAAAAAATAGGAGGAGGGCAGCCTCCCTCGTCTGTGTGGAGCCCAGATAGTGGCTCAGAAACATCTCTCTTAATTGGCTGTCAGACTGAAGTTGGACTGAAGCCATTATAAGGAAAGAAGAGTCATACTTCCCATGCTTCACATTACAATGTGTGACTGGCTGGATGGATGAAGGACTCAATACTTTTGTGACACTCACACCAGCAAGGGGATTGCTTCTGGATATATGGTGTGGATTTATGGCTGTGTGAATGTGTGTGTGTGTGTGTGTGTGTGTGGCTGTGTGTATGTGTGTATGTGTATTTGGCTGTGTGTGTGTGTGTGGCTGTGTGTGTGTGTGTGTGTGTGTGTGGCTGTGTGTTTGTGTGTGTGTGTGTGTGTGTGGCTGTGTGTGTGTGTGTGGCTGTGTGTGTGGCTGTGTGTGTGTGTGTGTGTGTGTGTGTGTGTGTGTGTGTGTGTGTGTGGCTGTGTGTGTGTGGCTGTGTGTGTGTGTGTGTGTGTGTGTGTGTGTGGCTGTGTGTTTGTGCGTGTACATGCGTATGAATGTATGTGTGTGTCCCCTACCTTTCCTCTCTGTTCTGCCCCACACACACTCGTCCTCCATGGCGCGGGGTGGGGTTGCTGCAGGACCTCTGGCGGACCTGGAAGCCAATGCCACAGCTGGTGCTACAGGGGACCCACAGAGTCCAGGGGCTCCACACACCGTTCCTATGGAGACACCACAGACCACAGGGTTACACACACACACACATAGAGAGAGAGGGGTGGAGAAAGACAGAACGCTTGCTATTGAGTAAATGTTTCTGCTATCGAATAAAATACACACTGTATTTCATTTATTAACTTAAACATGAACTGTAAGCTTTTAGAGTCTGTGTGAGCAAAGGGCAGATGGATTGATTGACAAATACCAATGGAAAGACAGGCAGAACAATAGACAGTCAGTCAGACAGACAGACAGACAGACAGACAGACAGACTGTATACCTGGAGCAGTTGGCGACCTCCACGCTGAGTCCGTGACAGGACTGACCCCCACACTGGGGTGTGGGGTTATCACAAGGCCTGGTCCGACACAGACAGGAACCAGCACTGCCCCCATCAGTCTGGCTACAGGCCCCCCAGCCTGACCACTGCCCAAACCCTCCATCCACCGTCACTTTACGCACCTGGGGAGATCACAGGGAGAAAATACTTCAAACTAGGGTGGAGGTCAACAGAAAGGAATGATGGCTATAGGGACAGAGAGAATGAGAGAGATGGAAATCTGATGCACCATGGGTAATACACAGTGAAGGAGTTGGAATAGGGGGAGGAGGTTGGGGAGGATGGCGGGAACAGATAGGGAGAGAGATAAATGTGCACCATCAGGGACGATGACTAAAACTGGTATTCATGTGTAATCACTAGAGATATGGAGATATGGATCTATGGAGATATAGAGATATGGAGATATGGAGATATGGAGATATGGAGATATAGAGATATGGATATATAGAGATATGGAGATATGGATCTATGGAGATATAGAGATATGGAGATATAGAGATATGGATATATAGAGATATGGAGATATGGATCTATGGAGATATAGAGATATGCAGACATAGAGATATGGATATATAGAGATATGGAGATATGGATATATAGAGATATAGAGAGATAGAGATATGGAGATATGTAGATATAAAGATATGTAGATATGTAGATATGGATATATAGAGATATGGAGATATAGAGAGATAGATATATGTAGATATAGAGATATGTAGATATAGACATATGTCGATATGTAGATATGGATATATAGAGATATGGAGATATGGAGATATAGAGATATGGAGATATGGAGATATAGAGATATAGAGAGATATATATATGTAGATATAGAGATATGTAGATATGTAGATATAGAGATATGGAGATATGGAGATATAGAGATATGTAGATATAGAGATATAGAGATATGGACACCACGAGATGTATCCAAAGGAGGAGATATATAAATAAAAAGATAGTATGATTTTTTAAATTATAATTCACAAGGGACAAAACACATAGTTCAGCTGAGTAAAACATAAGGGAAATGAATGATGAGAGAGAAAAAACGCTCTTATCCAGAGCGACTTACAGTTAGTGAGTGGATACATTTTGAACTGAAACTGAACTGAACTGAAATAAAATCTGCCCTTCTATTATTGGTAATTGAACCCAGTCGACAGTCTAAATTGGAAGACCTTACTATGAGAGAAACACATTCTCATGAATGGAGAGAGATGATGCAGAGATGGAGAGAGAGCACAGAGAGAGAGAGAGAGAACAGAGGAAGCGAGAGAAAGAGAAAGCGAGAGAGAGAGAGAGTGAGAGCGAGAGGGAGCAGAGAGAGATCAGAGAGGAAGCAACAGAGAAAGAGAGAGAGAGGAGAGAGAGAGAGAAAGAGAGAGAGAGAGAGGAAGAGAACGAAAGAAAGAGAGAGGGGGAGCAGAGAAAGAGACCAGAGAGAGGAAGAGAGAGAGAGGGGAGGGAGAGAAAGGGAGAGAGCTATATTGCATCTCTTTTAGCTAAGACGGATAAAGAATAGATGCTAAGGAGATGAAAAGCTATAATATATGCTAATGAGATGAAAGGCTTGAATAGATGCTAATGAAATGAAAGGCTTGAATAGATGCTAATGGTATTAAAGGCTAGAATAGATACTAATGAGATGAAAGGCTAGAATAGATGCAAATGAGATGAAAGGCCAGAATATATGCTAATGTGATGAAATGCTAGAGTATATGCTAAGGATATGAAAAGCTAGAAGATATGCTAATGTAGAAAGGCTTGAATAGATGCTAATGGTATTAAAGGCTAGAATAGATGCTAATGAAATGAAAGGCTAGAATATATGCTAATTATATGAAAGGCTAGAATAGATGCTAATGAAATGAAAGGCTAAAATATATGCTAATCAGATAAAAGGCTTGAATAGATGCTAATGAGATGAAAGGCTTGAATAGACGCTAATGAGATGAAAGGCTTGAATAGAGGGATGGACAAAAGGGTGATATTTTGCTGCCGAGGCGAGGGCTAGATAAAACAATAGTTTGTGGGGGGAAGAAAAGTGTTTTGTATTACATATATACGCTAGGAAACATCACAGCAAGAATAATTGATTATTTCACGGTCTCAGTGGAATTGCATCAGCAGACTTCTCTATCGTTTCTCACACATATTAGAGAAAGTGCAATTTATTCTTGGGTTTGAAATCAGTGTGCTGTAGAGGGAGAAGGGAATAGGATGCTTCCATTCAATTTCAGTTTCAGTTTGAAATGTTAAAAACATAAGGTGAATAGGATGCTTCCATTTCATTCCAGGTTCAGTTTTTCCATTCGTAGTTTAATTGCCTAAAAAATACATTCGGTGAACATGGTGACTAAGATTTATTTTACTTAACTTAAAACTAAAAAAATACAAACTTCTTAAAACTTTAACAAAAACTTTTTCCCTATTGTTTATTTCCACAGGGAGTCCAGTCCAGCACCAGATGGTTTTGCGAATAGGTTGGTAAAGCTGTCTCCTGTCTACCCACTCACTGAGCTACTACACATTACACCTAGGAACAGGTCCCTATCCAGATCTTAACCACAAAAATATGTCAAATATAAACTTCATCTATCCTCTAAGTTCTCTGAAAGTTCAGTTCCATGGTGAGGAAAACCACTTTAAAATCACAAAAGCCTATTAGGGTAATGTGAATACATCTCCATGCAGTAACATCACAAAAGCATCATTGACTTTGTAGTCATTTTTATCCCCAATATTCCTGTCTCTTCTCTTTTAACAGTTAAAGGGATACTTCAGGATTTTGGCAATGAGGCCCTTTATCTACTTCCCCAGAGTCAGACGAACTCGTGGCAGTGGAGGCTCCTCAAAGGAGGAAGGGGAGGACCATCCTCCTCAGTGAAATTTCATAAAAATAAAAATAGTGAAACATTAAGAAAGTTATCCTTTTTAGATAAAACTATGCTAAATATATTCATATGTCACCAAATAATTGATTAAAATACACTGTTTTGCAGTAACTTCAACAGCACTGTCTGGGGTAGCACCATGGTGTAGCCGGGGGACATTGGTCCTCCTCTGGCTACATTGACTTCAATACAAAACATAGGAGGCTCGTAGGCCTCACCCCCTTCCATAGACATACATGGTAATTGTGACCACTTCCGGAGGACGTCCTCCAATCAAAGCTTTTGCAGTATGAACTGACATGTTGTCCATACAATCAGAGAATTAGGATCAGAGAATGAACCTAGTGTGTTGCCAGGGTAGATTTTCCCCTGTGCCTATGTATTATTGGATATCCGTTACAGTGTATTTGCCAGGGATGACAGTTTCCCCTGTGCCTGTTTCGTTGATCGCTATTTGAGCGCATTTGTGTGTCTACGAAGGAATAAACTCTGTATTCGGTGATTACCCTCCTGCGCCTGACTCCTTTCCATCACACTCATCACAGTACGGGATGAAAACAATATTATTTTTCAGTCTGATCAACTGTAGGCTACTTATAATAGCAGATGCATACAGCCTATGTGCCCTGTCCATCTGGTCAGGGTAACTAATTGGTAACGGTATGTATTTATAGTCCATTTGTGTGTCAGGAGAAAATGTGAATGTGATGGCTAGTCTGCCAATATGTTTTCAATCCAAAACGATTAACTGGAATTAATCAATCAACATAATATTGATGACAGATGTGAGTATATTTTTTATGAGGGCTACAGTTGCATAGGCCTGCATGATGCAAACATGCATAGAGCAAGCTCAGCCCTGTGAGTTCTATTGTCTATCAGTTGTTGTCTATGTGTCTGGGTAGAGGAAATCCCCCTCCTAATCTAGTCTAAATATAATTAATATGAACAAATATAAGGTAGCTGCAGTTTGACAGAGTTGTCATCCCCCCCAGGGCCAGGAGTTTTTTTTCCAGGAGTTTTTTAAAACCACGTGACCTGATTAGGAAAAACTGATCCCATCATAGCCCATATAAAACCTTTTTCAACGGATTAATCACTGTCATACCTTATAGGGTCCAGAGTTTTCCCAGATAAGGAAAAACTCCAGGCCCCAGGGGTAAAAATTGCCCCACCGCTCTGGGACCTATGGTGCCACCAGTCTGCTTGCAGTTGTCAGTTATCGTCAGGTATGTGGATGATCTGGGCTTTATTCAGGAACGTTTCTTGGGCTACTTTGATGTGTCCAGTGGGCGAGATGCGCAGTCTGTGTTTGACTTTATGAATTTTGAGATGTCTGAATTTAACTTCATAGAGAAACTTGTTGTCCAAACCTACGATGGCGCAGCTGTAATGGAATGTATCTGCTATTTGTATTTGCAGCTAAGTCCCCTCCTGTTCCCTGATTAAGAGGTGATGACTGCTCCACTCCACTACCATTGTCAACTTTCTCCTGACATGAACTGAAGCCACATCTCATGTGCCCGCTCATCCACTGGCACATTGAATGTTTCCTCTCCAAGCACTGTGAGTACCCCTATCAATTTTCTCTCATTACTGTATATAGAGTCAATCACATACAAACACAATCACATTATTACGCATCAATGGTTTTACTCCATGCATGGACTAACTCATTCTTAGCTCTTTTGTCTAACTATGTAGTGTGTTGTGTTATTGTTTTTTGTCTTCCCAGTTAAATCCTGTCCTGCACTGAAGCCTCTGAACACCTCAACTCATTCCTCATACCCTCATTCAATCAGTGCTGTGATCCCTTCCCAAAGCTGTGCAACCCTCTCATTCCCATTCCCCATAATATTCTACTATACATGTCTTTATTAAATGCTTTAGGTTAAAATAATTAGTCTTTGATGATTTCTGAAACACACTTTGTCGTCTCCGTGCGTACCGCGCCTATACCGTGGGTCTCCCATCCTCCTCAATTTTTCAAGTCACCAGCCTTCACTGGACGTGAATACCATTTTTATGTCTCTGCGTGCAGTTTGAAGGAAGTTGCTAACTAGCACTAGCGCAATTGGTAACTAGCATTAGCGCAACGAACGCATGTTAGCATTGGCTCACAAAACGACCTCTAACTTCCTTCGTACTGGACACAGAGACATAAAAATGGGTATCCACGAGTTCATCTGACTCTGGGGAAGTGGGGAAGTAGATAAAGGTCCTCATTGCCAAAATTCAGAAGTATCCCTTTAAGGGTATTTGGACTGCCAGTCGTCAGTGTGTTTTAATAACCATGGCTATGGAAGTCCTACAATAATAACCAAATGACTCACAGTTTGTCTGGGCAACACAGGAATCCATTGTTCTGCTGGCTGACAGGACGTTATTGTAAAAGAGAATCTGTTCTCGTTCTCAATGATTTACCTGGCTAAATAAAGGTTACATAAGCAAACATTACGTTCCCCTCTTGTCTTTGGCAGTTGTCTGACGTCGTCAAAAGGAGGGAAGCAGAGCCAGAGAACAGGCGAGGACACCTGTAATAGTGACAGTGTTTTACACTGTATTTTAGCTGACTATGATGTCATCAGACGGAGACAGCCAGTGCTCTCTGACCAGTAGAGAGTACTACTTAGGTCTGACGGTGAAAAAGACTGTATGAGTAATGCTTTGGTGTGTGTGCATGTTTGTGAGTGTGCGTGTGAGTGCGTGTGTGTGAGTGAGTGTGTGTAGGTGAGTGTGTGTGTGCGTGTGTGTGTGTGAGTGTGTGTGTAGGTGTTTGCCAACAGATACTGTTGGCTGTCTACTAGTACCATTTAACCTGTTGAACATGAAACCACATACAAGACTAGGGCAGCAATACAGTCTGTCAGACACACAACAATTACCCTTTCATTTAGTGGTGACGAAGTGAAATCAATCCCCCCAATTGGGAGGGGGAAGAATGAATGGGCGGACTGCTGAGAATGAGGTAATGATCACGAAGACAGTGGAGATTGATTGAGTAAGCACCCCTATTCATTTCAACAGGATTTGCTGGGGAGAAAATGTATTTCCCAGAGGGTGACTGTGTGTGTGTGTGTGTGGTACAGTGCATTCTGGGTACTCACAGGGCATTGTGTGATGCTCTGTTCCCATTGGCTCATGCTGACGCTCTCCTCCAGGGTGGTACACTTCCTTAACACCAAGTCCCAGCCGCAGTAGGGGTCCCTCGCCCCCACACACCCCCTGACAGAGTGGAGAGAGAATAGTGATTGGTTGATTGATTAATATATTCATTAATGAGAGAGAAGGAGAGAGATGGAGAGAGGAGGAGAGAGGAGGACAGAGAAGGAGAGAGATGGAGAGAGGAGGAGAGAGGAGGACAGAGGAGGAGAGAGAAGGAGAGAGAAGGAGAGAGAAGGAGAGAGGAGAGAGATGGAGAGAGGAGGACAGAGAAGGAGAGAGGAGGAGAGAGGAGGACAGAGGAGGAGAGAGAAGGAGAGAGGAGGAGAGAGAAGGAGAGAGGAGGACATAATAATAATATGCCATTTAGCAGACGCTTTTATCCAAAGCAACATACAGTCATGTGTGCATACATTTTTACGTATGGGTGGTCCCGGGGATCGAACCCACTACCCTGGTGTTACAAGCACCATGCTCTACCAATTGAGCTACAGAGGACCACAGATGGAGAGAGAAGGAGAGAGATGGAGAGAGGAGGAGAGAGAAGGAAAGAGATGGAGAGAGAAGGAGATAATAATAATATGCCATTTAGCAGACGCTTTTATCCAAAGCAACTTACAGTCATAAATGCATACATTTTTACGTATGGGTGGTCCCGGGGATCGAACCCACTACCCTGGCGTTACAAGCGCCATGCTCTACCAATTGAGCTACAGAGGACCACAGATGGAGAGAGAAGGAGAGAGATGGAGAGAGGAGGAGAGAGGAGGAGAGAGAAGGAGAGAGATGGAGAGAGGAGGAGAGAGAAGGAGAGAGATGGAGAGAGGAGGAGAGAGGAGGAGAGAAGGAGAGAGAAGGAGAGAGGTGGAGAGAGGAGGAGAGAGAAGGAGAGAGAAGGAGAGAGAAGGAGAGAGAAGGAGAGAGGTGGAGAGAGGAGGAGAGAGGAGGAGAGAGGAGGAGAGAGAAGGAGAGAGATGGAGAGAGAAGGAGAGAGAAGGAGAGAGGTGGAGAGAGGAGGAGAGAGATGGAGAGAGGAGGAGAGAGAAGGAGAGAGGTGGAGAGAGGAGGAGAGAGGTGGAGAGAAGAGGAGAGAGGAGGAGAGAAGGAGAGAGAAGGAGAGAGATGGAGAGAGGAGGAGAGAGAAGGAGAGAGATGGAGAGAGGAGGAGAGAGGAGGAGAGAAGGAGAGAGAAGGAGAGAGATGGAGAGAGGAGGAGAGAGAAGGAGAGAGATGGAGAGAGGAGGAGAGAGAAGGAGAGAGATGGAGAGAGGAGGAGAGAGGAGGAGAGAAGGAGAGAGAAGGAAAGAGATGGAGAGAGGAGGAGAGAGAAGAAGAGAGAAGGAGAGAGATGGAGAGAGGAGGAGAGAGAAGGAGAGAGATGGAGAGAGGAGGAGAGAGGAGGAGAGAAGGAGAGAGAAGGAGACAGGTGGAGAGAGGAGGAGAGGAGGAGAGAGGAGGAGAGAAGGAGAGAGAAGGAGAGAGGTGGAGAGAGGAGGAGAGAGAAGGAGAGAGATGGAGAGAGAAGGAGAGAGGAGGAGAGAGAAGGAGAGAGAAGGAGAGAGATGGAGAGAGGAGGAGAGAAGGAGAGAGAAGGAGAGATATGGAGAGAGGAGGAGAGAGAAGGAGAGAGGTGGAGAGAGAAGGAGAGAGGAGGAGAGAGGGAAGATATAGTACACTGTGACATAATCAGTTGTGAAAAGATTGTTCCAGAGTCATGTTCTGATCTGGAAACCTTATAGGCCAATTATCCAGACGTCTCTCTATGTTAGGCCTTGTTCAGTCAAAATGCTTGAAGCATGTATTTGAATGTCTACATATTTTCTGCTTTAAACAAACTATTTTCACAATACAGATTTGGCAAGGAAGCAGCTTTTTCAGGTCTCTGTTTGGGAGATTTAGAGCACAATAAAGTACCTGATGTCTCTCTTCTGTAATGCGAATAAGAGAGCTGTGTCACGAGACACACAACATGGACTGATCTCTGAGACACAACATGGACTGATCTCTGAGACACAACATGGACTGATCTCTGAGACACAACATGGACTGATCTCTGAGACACAACATGGACTGCTCTCTGAGACACAACATAGACTGATCTCTGAGACACAACATAGAAGGATATCTGAGACACAACATAGACTGATCTCTGAGACACAACATAGACTGATCTCTGAGACACAACATAGACTGATCACTGAGACACAACATAGACTGATCTCTGAGACACAACATAGAAGGATATCTGAGACACAACATAGACTGATCTCTGAGACACAACATAGACTGATCTCTGACACACAACATAGACTGATCACTGAGACACCACATAGACTGATCTCTGACACACAACATAGACTGATCTCTGACACACAACATAGACTGATCTCTGACACACAACATAGACTGATCTATGAGACACAACATAGACTGATCTATGAGACACAACATAGACTGATCTCTGACACACAACATAGACTGATCTATGAGACACAACATAGACTGATCTCTGAGACAGACATATAATAATAGCTGGTAATAGCCTAAGAGACTCCCAGTGCTGTGTGGGATATAATAGCAATATATTGTGTACTGTCGCACACGCACACTCACACACACACACACACACACACACACACACACACACACACACACACACACACACACACACACACACACACATACAACGTCTGTCAGAAGTGAATAAATAACAATCTATAATTTCTGATGATCTCCTACAGCCCCAGGTGTTAATATGTATCTCCTACAGCCCCAGGTGTTAATATGTATCTCCTACAGCCCCAGGTGTTAATATGTATCTCCTACAGCCCCAGGTGTCACCATGTACAGTGGGGAGAACAAGTATTTGATACACTGCCGATTTTGCAGGTTTTCCTACTTACAAAGCATGTAGAGGTCTGTAATTTTTATCATAGGTACACTTCAACTGTGAGAGACGGAATCTATAACAAAAATCCAGAAAATCACATTGTATGATTTTTAAGTAATTAATTTGCATTTTATTGCATGACATAAGTATGTGATACATCAGAAAAGCAGAACTTAATATTTGGAACAGAAACCTTTGTTTGCAATTACAGAGATCATACGTTTCCTGTAGGTCTTGACCAGGTTTGCACACACTGCAGCAGGGATTTTGGCCCACTCCTCCATTCAGACCTTCTCCAGATCCTTCAGGTTTCGGGGCTGTCGCTGGGCAATACGGACTTTCAGCTCCCTCCAAAGATTCTATTGGGTTCAGGTCTGGAGACTGGCTAGGCCACTCCAGGACCTTGAGATGCTTCTTACGGAGCCACTCCTTAGTTGCCCTGGCTGTGTGTTTCGGGTCATTGTCTTGCTGGAAGACCCAGCCACGACCCATCTTCAATGCTCTTACTGAGGGAAGGAGGTTGTTGGCCAAGATTTCACGATACATGGCCCCATCCATCCTCCCCTCAATACGGTGCAGTCGTCCTGTCCCCTTTGCAGAAAAGCATCCCCAAAGAATTATGTTTCCACCTCCATGCTTCATGGTTGGGATGGTGTTCTTGGGGTTGTACTCATCCTTCTTCTTCCTTCAACCACGGCGAGTGGAGTTTAGACCAGAAAGCTCTATTTTTGTCTCATCAGACCACATGACATTCTCCCATTCCTCCTCTGGATCATCCAGATGGTCAATGGCAAACTTCAGACGGGCCTGGACATGCGCTGGCTTGAGCAGGGGGACCTTGCGTGCGCTGCAGGATTTTAATCCATGACGGCGTAGTGTGTTACTAATGGTTTTCTTTGAGACTGTGGTCCCAGCTCTCTTCAGGTCATTGACCAGGTCCTGCCGTGTAGTTCTGGGCTGATCCCTCACCTTCCTCATGATCATTGATGCCCCACGAGGTGAGTTCTTGCATGGAGCCCCAGACCGAGGGTGATTAACCGTCATCTTGAAATTCTTCCATTTTCTAATAATTGGGCCAACAGTTGTTGCCTTCTCACCAAGCTGCTTGCCTATTATCCTGTAGCCCATCCCAGCCTTGTGCAGGTCTACAATTTTATCCCTGATGTCCTTACACAGCTCTCTGGTCTTGGCCATTGTGGAGAGGTTGGAGTCTGTTTGATTGAGTGTGTGGACAGGTGTCTTTTATACAGGTAACGAGAACAGGAGGGCTTCTTAAAGAAAAACTAACAGGTCTGTGAGAGCCGGAATTCTTACTGGTTGGTAGGTGATCAAATACTTATGTCATGCAATAAAATGCAAATTAATGACTTAAAAATCATACAATGTGATTTTCTGGATTTTTTTAGATTCCGTCTCTCACAGTTGAAGTGTACCTATGATAAAAATTACAGACCTCTACATGCTTTGTAAGTAGGAAAACCTGCAAAATCGGCAGTGTATCAAATACTTGTTCTCCCCACTGTATCTCATACAGTCCCAGGTGTTACCATGTATCTCCTACAGCCCCAGGTGTCACCATGTATCTCCTACAGCCCCATGTGTTAATATGTATCTCCTACAGCCCCAGGTGTTAATATGTATCTCCTACAGCCCCAGGTGTTACCATGTATCTCCTACAGCCCCAGGTGTTACCATGTATCTCCTACAGCCCCAGGTGTTAATATGTATCTCCTACAGCCCCAGGTGTTACCATGTATCTCCTACAGCCCCAGGTGTTAATATGTATCTCATACAGCCCCAGGTGTTACCATGTATCTCCTACAGCCCCAGGTGTTACCATGTATCTCCTACAGCCCCAGGTGTCACCATGTATCTCCTACAGCCCCAGGTGTTAATATGTATCTCCTACAGCCCCAGGTGTTACCATGTATCTCCTACAGCCCCAGGTGTTACCATGTATCTCCTACATTTACATTTTAGTCATTTAGCAGACGCTCTTATCCAGAGCAACTTACAGGAGCAATTAGGGTTAAGTGCCTTGCTCAAGGGCACATCGACAGATTTTTCACCTAGTCGGCTCGGGGATTAGAACCAGCGACCTTTCGGTTACTGGCACAACGCTCTTAACCACTAAGCTACCTACAGCCCCAGGTGTTAATATGTATCTCATACAGCCCCAGGTGTTACCATGTATCTCCTATAGGCCCAGGTGTTACCATGTATCTCCTACAGCCCCAGGTGTCACCATGTATCTCCTACAGCCCCAGGTGTCACCATGTATCTCCTACAGCCCCAGGTGTTAATATGTATCTCCTACAGCCCCAGGTGTTACCATGTATCTCCTACAGCCCCAGGTGTTACCATGTATCTCCTACAGCCCCAGGTGTCACCATGTATCTCCTATAGTCCCAGGTGTTAATATGTATCTCCTATAGCCCCAGGTGTTAATATGTATCTCCTATAGTCCCAGGTGTTAATATGTATCTCCTACAGCCCCAGGTGTTAATATGTATCTCCTATAGTCCCAGGTGTTAATATGTATCTCCTATTGCCCCAGGTGTTACCATGTAACTCCTACAGCCCCAGGTGTTAATATGTACCATGTAAAAGACAGTACTGCGCAGCCGTCTTCATCGACCTGGCCAAGGCTTTCGACTCTGTCAACCACTGCATTCTTATTGGCAGACTAAATAGCCTTGGTTTCTCTAATGACTGCCTCGCCTGATTCACCAACTACTTCTCAGATAGAGTTCAATGTGTCAAATCGGAGGGCCTGTTGTCTGGACCTCTGGCCGTCTCTATGGGCGTGCCACAGGGTTCATTTCTCGGGCCGACTCTATTCTCTGTGTATATCAATGATGTCGCTCTTGCTGCTGGTGACGCTCGGATCCACCTCTATGCGGACGACACCATTTTGTATACATCTGGCCCTTCATTGGACACTGTGTTAACAAACCTCCAAACGAGCTTCAATGCCATACAACACTCCTTCCGTAGCCTCCAACTGCTCTTAAACACTAGTAAAACTAAATGCATGCTCTTCAATCGAATGCTGCTGGCACCCGCCCACCCGACTAGAATCACTACTCTCGGCGGGTCTGACCTAGAGTATGTGGACAACTACAAATACCTAGGTGTCTGGTAAGACTGTAAACTCTCCTTCCAGACTCACATTAAGCATCTCCAATCAAAAGTTAGATCTAGAATCAGCTTCCTATTTCGCAACAAAGCCTCCTTCACTCATGCTGCCAAACATGCCCTCGTAAAACTGACTATCCTACCGATCCTTGACTTCGGCGATGTCATTTACAAAATAGCCTCCAACACCCTACTTGGCAAATTGGATGTAGTCTATCACAGTGCCATCCGTTTTGTCACCAAAGCCCCATATACCACCCACCATTGTGACCTGTACGCTCTTGTTGGCTGGCCCTCACTACATATTCGTTGCCAAACCCACTGGCTCCAGGTCATCTATAAATCACTGCTAGGCAAATCCCTGTCTTATCTTAGCTCACTGGTCACCATAGCAACACCCACCCGTAGTCTGCGCTCCAGCAGGTATATCTCACTGGTCATCCCCAAAGCCAACACCTCCTTTGGCCGCCATTCCTTCCAGTTCTCTGCTGCCAATGACTGGAACAAACTGCAAAAATCTCTGAAGCTGGAGACTCTTATCTCCCTCAATAACTTTAAGCGTCAGTTGTCAGAGCAGCTTACCGATCACTGCACCTGTACACAGCCTTTCTGAAATTAGCCCACCCAACTACCTCATCCCCATATTGTTATTTATTTTGCTATTTTGCACCCCAGTATCTCTATTTGCACATAATCTCTTGCACATCTAGCATTCCAGTGTTAATACTAATTGTAATTATTTTGCACTATAGCCTATTTATTGCCTTACCTCCATAACTTGCTACATTTGCACACACTGTATATATATTTTCTGTTGTATTTTGACTTTATGTTTTTTTTACCCCATATGTAACTCTGTGTTCATGTTTTTATCGCACTGCTTTGCTTTATCTTGGCCAGGTCGCAGTTGTAAACGAGAACTTGTTCTCAACTGGCTTCCCTGGTTAAATAAAGGTGAAATAAAAATAAAAAAATAGGAGGAGGGCAGCCTCCCTCGTCTGTGTGGAGCCCAGATAGTGGCTCAGAAACATCTCTCTTAATTGGCTGTCAGACTGAAGTTGGACTGAAGCCATTATAAGGAAAGAAGAGTCATACTTCCCATGCTTCACATTACAATGTGTGACTGGCTGGATGGATGAAGGACTCAATACTTTTGTGACACTCACACCAGCAGGGGGATTGCTTCTGGATATATGGTGTGGATTTATGGCTGTGTGAATGTGTGTGTGGCTGTGTTGTTGTTTTTATCGCACTGCTTTGCTTTATCTTGGCCAGGTCGCAGTTGTAAATGAGAACTTGTTCTCAACTGGCTTACCTGGTTAAATAAAGGTTAAATATTTTTTTTACATCTGCTACAGCCCCAGGTGTTACCATGTATCTCCTACAGCCCCAGGTGTTAATATGTATATCCTACAGCCCCAGGTGTTAATATGTATCTCCTACAGCCCCAGGTGTTAATATGTATCTCCTATAGTCCCAGATGTTACCATGTATCTCCTATTGCCCCAGGTGTCTCCATGTATCTCCTATTGCCCCAGGTGTCTCCATGTATCTCCTATTGCCCCAGGTGTTACCATGTATCTCCTATTGTCCCAGGTGTTACTATGTATCTCCTACAGCCCCAGGTGTTAATATTAATCTCCTATAGTCCCAGGTGTTACCATGTATCTCCTATTGCCCCAGGTGTCTCCATGTATCTCCTATTGCCCCAGGTGTTACCATGTATATCCTATTGCCCCAGGTGTTACCATGTATCTCCTATAGTCCCAGGTGTTAATATGTATCTCCTACAGCCCCAGGTGTTAATATGTATCTCCTACAGCCCCAGGTGTTACCATGTATCTCCTACAGCCCCAGGTGTTACCATGTATCTCCTATAGGCCCAGGTGTTACTATGAACAAGTTCCACAGACATGTGACTAACAGAAATTGAATAATGTGTCCCTGAACAAAGGGGGGTTCAAAATCAAAAGTAACAGTCAGTGTCTGGTGTGGCCACCAGCTGCATTAAGTACTGCAGTGCATCTCCTCATCATGGACGGCACCATATTTGCCAGTCCTTGCTGTGAGATGTTACCCCACTCTTCCACCATGGCACCTGCAAGTTCCCGGACATTTCTGGGGGGAATGGCCCTAGCCCTCACCCTCCGATCCAACAGGTTCCAGACGTGCTCAATGGGATTGAGATCCGGGCTCGTCGCTGGCCATGGCAGAACACTGACATTCCTGTCTTGCAGGAAATCACGCACAGAACGAGCAGTATGGCTGGTGACATTGTCATGCTGGAGGGTCAGGATGAGCCTGCAGGAAGGGTACCACATGAGGGAGGAGGAGGTCTTCCCTGTAACGCACAGCGTTGAGATTGCCTGCAATGACAACAAGCTCAGTCCGATGATGCTGTGACACACCGCCCCAGACCATGACGGACCCTCCACCTCCAAATCGATCCCGCTCCAGAGTACAGGCCTCGGTGTAACGCTCATTCCTTCAACGATAAATGCGAATCCGACCATCACCCCTGGTGAGACAAAACCACGACTCGTCAGTGAAGAGCACTTTTTGCCAGTCCTGTCTGGTCCAGCGATGGTGGGTTTGTGCCCATAGGCGACATTGTTGCCGGTGATGTCTGGTGAGGACTTGCCTTACAACAGGCCTACAAGCCCTCAGTCCAGCCTCTCTCAGCCTATTGCGGAGAGTCTGAGCACTGATGGAGGGATTGTGCGTTCCTGGTGTAACTCGGGCAGTTGTACCTGTCCCACAGGTGTGATGTTCGGATGTACCGATCCTGTGCAGGTGTTGTTACACGTGGTCTGCCACTGCGAGGACGATCAGCTGTCTGTCCTGTCTCCCTATAGTGCTGTCTTAGGCTTCTCACAGTATGGACATTGCAATTTATTGCCCTGGCCACATCTGCAGTCCTCATGCCTCCTTGCTGCATGCCTAAGGCATGTTCACGCAGATGAGCAGGGACCCTGGGCATCTTTCTTTTGGTGTTTTTCAGAGTCAGTAGAAAGGCCTCTTTAGTGTCCTAAGTTTCCATAACTGTGACCTTAATTGCCTACCGTCTGTAAACTGTTAGTGTCTTAACGACCGTTCCACAGGTGCATGTTCATTAATTGTTTATGGTTCATTGAACAAGCATGGGAAACAGTGTTTAAACCCTTTACAGTGAAAATCTGTGAAGTTATTTGAATTTTTACTAATTATCTTTGAAAGACAGGGTCCTGAAAAGGGGACGTTTCTTTTTTGTTGTTGCTGAGTTTAGGCAATAGGATGCCATTTGGGACGCAGCCTGTCTCTGTGAGTCATGGGTCTACTGTTCTCCCTGGCAGCGTGTTCATATCCAGGTCTGCGCTCTGAACGATCTGGTGTCTCTCTGTCAGAAATTCAATACGTCCCACTACAACAGACACAGCAGCTGAGGGGACAAGAAGGTAGAACTACCCTTTATATTACATTGGCATCACGCCAGGTCCACTATATAAATGAAGTAATTAGCTTGTAACTACTCTGTAACTACATACAGTTGAGGAGGAGTGGTGTATGTGTGTTGGTGTGTGGTTGGGTCTTGCCTGAGACCCGAAGCTAACACGGTTCTGCGTCGCCTGGGCGACACAGGTTTGATACCCAGTAGGTTGTGTGTGTGTTTGTTTGTGTGTGTGTGTGTGTGTGTGTGTGTGTGTTTGCTACTCACTCTCTGGTCTTGTGAAAGTTGCATCTCATCAGTGGTATCTTGATGACCTGGTCCCTGACCCCGACATACAGCTCACTGGTGCTGTGCAGGATCAGGAGGCTTCTGATTGGCTGTCTCCTCCTGGGCGGAAACAACTCAATCTCATCCAATAGACAGCTGCCCATGGACTGGTTCAGAGGAGACAGGACCTTACGGATGGTGCCATAGTCTGGAGGGAGAGGAGCGAGAGTGAGAAAGTTTCGTCATCAGAGAGGAAGAGGAGGAAGAGGAGGATGAGGTGAAGGAGGTAGACAAAAAAGAGCGATAATATGGATTAATATGGAATAAATAAAGTATTCTTTAGGGAGTGGATGAGGGAGAGGAAGAGTCACCATTGACACCATCTTTGTCAAAGTTACAACATCCCCCAATGAACTTACAGTATCTTACTCTCTCTGGAAACGTATCTGAACTGGAGTGTTTTTAGACATGCTAAATTCTGCCGTCATAGGAAGTCTTGATTTACAGATGATCTCAGCATTCCCATACTGTAATGGAGACTATCTGTGTCATGCAGAGTATCTCCCTTCAATTCAATGTATTCCAGGCCAGGATAGGAAAATCCCATGTGATTGCCAGGATATGAAAATCCCATGTGAGTGCCAGGATAGGAAAATACCATGTGATTGCGTAAAATACAGAATTTGGAGGCAACTCAAGAAAACATAGTCAATTATACACATATTCCCTGTGGGGAAGGGAACATAATTAGATCTAAACATAGAACAGCAAGAAAGTTGAATTCTTATTCCCAAACACACAGCTTCATGGTGGTAAAATACAAATGTACAGGCCTGCCTGAAGTAGAGTTTTTCACAGATGCAGCAATGGATGTTTTATAGATCTGGAGGGAAACTGATATCTGAGATACTCAGAAATGTATAAGACTCGACTTGACTAAAAGCTACAGGCAAAGAAATGTGGGCAATACCTTGGGTCCACATGCTACAACAATGTTTGTGTTCCTGGCTAGTTCCCGGCTAGTTCCTGGACAGTTTTTGTCTAGTTCGATGGCTAGTTCCTGGATAGATCCTGGCTAGTTCCTGGCTAAAACCCGTTTGTTTGTTTGTTTTATTCACACAATAATTAAAGAGGTTCACAATGCCAAAACACTGTACTACACTCAACCTGATCTCACAGTGACCAGGCTGAATACACTACCTAGTCGTTTGACCTTCTAGTAAAACTACCAGAGAATGGCCCCAATCAGTGCAGTGCACTACAGCACTAATAGCTGATTAGCTATGTGTGCTAGCCGTCGCTAATGGACCTGGCACTGGTTCAGATGTTTTCATTAGCGTCTGGTTAGCATCCAAAAACTCTTCTCCTTTGTGAACTGACCACTCTCATTCTAAAGCCACATTGATCACACACACACACACACACACACACACATTCACGCATAAACACAAATCCACACACACACACACACACACACTCACTTACACACACACACACAAACACAATGGGAGCAATGTTTTTTAAACAGGCCAGACAGACAGAAAATCCCCAAGGCTAGTGATGCAGAACAGGTGGAGGGGGGATCCAGAAATAACAAAGATACAGAATGAGACAGAGCATGGCAGTATGAGACAGAGCATGGCAGTATGAGACAGAGCATGGCATTATGAGACAGAGCATGGCAGTATGAGACAGAGCATGGCAGTATAAGACAGAGCATGGCAGTATGAGACAGAGCATGGCAGTATGAGACAGAGCATTGCAGTATGAGACAGAGCATGGCATTGTGAGACAGAGCATGGCAGTATAAGACAGAGCATGGCTGTATGAGACAGAGCATGGCAGTATGAGACAGAGCATGGCAGTATGAGACAGAGCATGGCAGTATGAGACAGAGCATGGCAGTATGAGACAGAGCATGGCAGTATGAGACAGAGCATGGCTGTATGAGACAGAGCATGGCAGTATGAGTCAGAACATGGCAGTATGAGACAGAGCATGACAGTATGAGACAGAGCATGGCAGTATGAGACAGAGCATGGCAGTATGAGACAGAGCATGGCAGTATGAGACAGAGCATGGCTGTATGAGACAGAGCATGAGCGTATGAGACAGAGCATGGCAGTATGAGACAGCATGGGCAGATTGAGACAGAGCATGGCAGTATGAGATGTAGCATGGCAGTATGAGACAGAGAATGGCAGTATGAGACAGAGCATGGCAGTATGAGAGAGCATGACAGTATGAGACAGAGCATGGCAGTATGAGACAGAGCATGGCAGTATGAGATGTAGCATGGCAGTATGAGACAGAGCATGGCAGTATGAGACAGCATGGGCATTTTGAGACAGAGCATGGCAGTATGAGATGTAGCATGGCAGTATGAGACAGAGCATGGCAGTATGAGACAAAGCATGGCAGTATGAGACAGAGTATGGCTGTATGAGAAAGAGAATGGCAGCATGAGAAAGAGAATGGCAGTATGAGACATATCATGGCAGTATGAGACATATCATGGCTGTATGAGACAGAGCATGGCTGTATGAGACAGAGCATGGCTGTATGAGACAAAGCATGGTAGTATGAGACAGAGCATGGCAGTATCAGACAGAGCATGAAAGTATGAGACAGAGCATGGCTGTATGAGACAGAGCATGGCTGTATGAGACAGAGCATGGCAGTATGAGACATAGCATGGCAGTATGAGTCAGAGCATGGCAGTATGAGACAGAGCATGGCAGTATGAGACAGAGCATGACAGTATGAGACAGAGCATGGCAGTATGAGACAGAGCATGGCAGTATGAGACAGAGCATGGCTGTATGAGACAGAGCATGGCTGTATGAGACAGAGCATGGCAGTATGAGACATAGCATGGCAGTATGAGTCAGAGCATGGCAGTATGAGACAGAGCATGGCAGTATGAGACAGAGCATGACAGTATGAGACAGAGCATGGCAGTATGAGACATAGCATGGCAGTATGAGTCAGAGCATGGCAGTATTAGACAGAGCATGGCAGTATGAGACAGAGCATGACAGTATGAGACAGAGCATGAAAGTATGAGACAGAGCATGGCTGTATGAGACAGAGCATGGCTGTATGAGACAGAGCATGGCAGTATGAGACATAGCATGGCAGTATGAGACAGAGCATGGCAGTATGAGACAGTGCATGACAGTATGAGACAGAGCATGGCTGTGTGAGACAGAGCATGGCAGTGTAAGAGGGGGTAAAGCCAGCAGTGTAAGAGGGGGTAAAGCCTTCCTGTCCTCTTTGTGGTTGATGTGTTACATACTCTACTTGTGTTTCTCATTTCCGCCATGCTTCCTCTTGACAGGGATTGAGAGGTGTTTAACATCTCTCAGTGAGGGATTGAGAGGTGTTTACCATCTCCCAGTGAGGGATTCAGTGGTGTTTACCATCTCCCAGTGAGGGATTCAGTGGTGTTTACCATCTCTCAGTGAGGGATTGAGTGGTTTACCATCTCGCAGTAAGGGATTGAGTGGTGTTTACCATCTCTCAGTGAGGGATTGAGAGGTGTTTACCATCTCTCAGTGAGGGATTGAGAGGTGTTCACCCTCTCTCAGTGAAGGTTTGAGTGTGTGGAAAGGGATGGCATTTGTGTGAAGCTGGATGAGAGAATGCCAAGAGCATGCAAATCTGTCATCAAGGCAAAGGGTGGCTATTTGAAGAATCTAAAATCTAAAATATATTTTGATTTGTTTAACACTTTTGGTTACTACATGATTCCATATGTGTTATTCCATAGTTTTGATGTCTTCACTATTATTCTATAATGTAGAAAATAGTAAAAACAAAGAAAACCCTTGAATGAGTAGGTGTGTCCAAACTTTTGACTGGTAGTGTATGTTTGTGTGTGTGTGTGTATGTTTGTGTGTGTGTGTGTGTGTGTGTGTGTGTGTGTGTGTGTGTTTCAATCTATCTGATTCCTAGCCCTTTGACTCTGCTCATGGTAGAGTGGTGAAGGAAAGCATTAGCTGGAGCTTTGAGGAGACATCAAAGCTTTCATTCTGCTGACAATGGGATCACAATGAACCGCCATACACACCGGCACACATAAAGAGTCTTGTTTAACTAACCTTATGGGGAAACACAATTTATAACCATTTAACATTTTCCCTAACCCTAAACCTAACCCTTACCCTAAACTTAACCTTAACCCTAACCCTAACCCTTACTCCTAATCCTAACCCTAACTCCAAACCCTAACCCTAATTCTAACATTAACACTAATTCTACCTTAAACCTAAACCCCCTAGAAATAGCATTTGACCTTGTGGGGACTAACAAAATGTCCCCAGTTGGTCAAAACATTTTTTGTTTACTATTCTTGTGGGGACTTCTGGTCCCCATGAGTATAGTTAAACACGTTCACACACGCACACACACACACACACACACACACACACACACACACACGCACACACACACGCACGCACACACACACACACACACACACACACACACAACCTCCTTCTCCCTGCCTGAGAGATGATAAAGACCACACACACATACCTGTAGCCAGGTAGATGATGTGGAACAGCATGTCTTTGCCCTGCACCACATCCACAGCTACGTGGGAGAAGCGGACGTTGTCCTCCATGAAGTAAGGGACAGGCTGGACCGGCTGGACCACCTCGTTCATCAGCAGGAACTTCTGGGCATCCTGCAGGTTCCTCTCTGTCAGGTTCACATAGGAGCCATAGTCTATGGTACCACACTGGAGACAGGGAGACATATTGATAAGGAATCATACTGTACTAATAAGGAAGCGTATTGATAAGGAGTCATATTACTAAGGAGACATATTAATAAGGAGAGATATTATAAGGATATATATTGATAAGAAGATATTAATAAGGAGACATATTGATAAGGAGGCATATTGAAAGGGAAACATATTGATAAGGAGTATTATTAATAAGGAGGCATATTGGTAAGGAGTCAAATCGATAAGGAGATATATTAATAAGGAATCATATTGATAAAGAGACATATTGATAAAGAGACATTGATAAGGAGCCATATTGATAAGGAGACATTGATAAGGAGCCATATTGATAAGGAGACATTGATAAGGAGACATTGATAAGGATATATTGATAAGGAGCCATATTGATAAGGAGAAATATTGATAAGGAGATATTGATAAGGAGGCATATTGATAAGGAGACATATTGATAAGGAGCCATATTGATAAGGAGACATATTGATAAGGAGTGGGGAACGACCAATGGGTGGGTTTCCCTGTGGGTCCTGCATTTTGTTTCACATCCATGACATCACAGCTTATCAACAATAAAGATCAAAATGACTAATAATACATTAATAATAATACATTCTTTCAACACCAGCTATTCTCTCTTGGAATTTGAAAGGATTAAACGGTCCCATTAAACGTTCTAGCTGTCTTGATCTCCTAGCAAGAAGCCATATTGATATACAGTGAGGGAAAAAAGTATTTGATCCCCTGCTGATTTTGTACGTTTGCCCACTGACAAAGAAATGATCAGTCTATAATTTTAATGGTAGGTTTATTTGAACAGTGAGAGACAGAATAACAACAACAAAAATCCAGAAAAACGCATGTCAAAAATGTTATAAATTGATTTGCATTTTAATGAGGGAAATAAGTATTTGACCCCCTCTCAATCAGAAAGATTTCTGGCTCCCAGGTGTCTTTTATACAGGTAACGAGCTGAGATTAGGGGCACACTCTTAAAGGGAGTATTACAGTATGCTGACAGGAGTCTGGGGTTGTGTGTGTGTGTGTGTGTGTGTGTGTGTTTGTGTGTGTTTGTGTGTGTGTGTGTGTGTTTTTCTTCATGTGCAAATATGTGTGTCTATCCAGCGTAAAACTCGCTGACCAAGTTTACCTTAGGCTTTTGGTTACATGAGTAGACTCTCTTAATATGGAACATGTGTGTAGCTGGCCGGGTGTCTGTAGCTGTGTCTGTGTGTTTGTGTAGTTGTGTGTGTAGCTGTGTGTGTGTGTGTGCCTGTGTCTGTGTGTATCTGCCCCTCTAGCTCCCTCAACCTCCTGAGAGACTGAAATCACATTCAAACCACAGTGTAGATTAGACTGTATGTAATCTGTTTAGCCTGCCAGCCCTCCCAGTCATACACCATTCTCTGTGTCATCACTAAAGAGCGCAGAGCTTTAGCACTAGAACCGCTAAAGAGGTCATTTGGACGGCTCATAAATGTACAAAATGTATTACTCCGCCATTTTAAAAAATCATGCCCCTAGAACTAGAAAAATGACAAGACAACGGGGCCACAATAAAGAGAAAACTAGAGATTAGTACGCATTACAACCAAACAAAGGGATGTCAAAGTGTGTCAAGCAAGTGAAAGTTACAAAAAAGGGATAACAGTTAAATGAAATCCAACTGATACCAATGCATGAAGACACATACAAGCAGGAGCTGACAATAGTTGACTATTTTTGTCTGCTGTCATATTGACACATATTCATTATAATGCATTATTGCTTTTGTGCTGAGTTTCACTATTTATCAAGGCCACTTGGCGATTATAATGATGTTTAGGCTACTGATGATTTCATCATTTGACTGTGCGTCTTAACCGTGAGTCTTGGTGATTGTTCTTTTTTTAAATGTAATTTAAATAAGCTGTTAGTGTCACAGCCAGCCGTAACTGGGAGACAATTGGCCCAGCATCGTCCGGGTTAGGGGAGGGTTTGGCCGGCCGGGATGTCCTTGTCCCATCGTGCTCTAGCGACTCGTTGTGGCGGGCCGGGGGCCTGCAAGCTGACTTCGGTGTTTCCCCCGACACATAGGGCGGCTGGCTTACAGATTAAGTGAGCGGTGTGTCAAGAAGCAGTGCGGCTTGGCAGGGTCGTGTTTCGGGGGACGCATGGCTCCGTCTCTCCCGAGTCCGTAGGGGAGTTGCAGCGATGAGACAAAAGATCGTAACTACCAATTGGATATCACGAAATTGGGGAGAAAAGGGAGTGGAGAAAAAACTGTTAACATTTTCCAACACATATGTTTTCTGTTTCATAGTTGTAACGAAGGCACTCCACAAATAAAATGGATTGACCACCTGAATTGTTATTTTTTTTTAGTTTTTACATATAGCCTACAGTAACATAAACTAATGACTATGCTATTGTGTTATTTGAAATAAAAAAATAAAGTTACTTAAGGCCTTCATAAACACAACCAAACGATTATTTTTGTGATAGCATACATGAAATGTATTGATTACACTGTTAGAATGTTGCAGTCAGAATGACTGCTCGTTAGCTTGTAGGGGGCTTCGTCAAGGCCCAGCGGTTCTAGTGTTAAATCTGCTGAGGCCTATAAACCCTCAGCAGATAAACCCTAACCTTAACCATAAGGGGGACGTAATAACACCTGGTCCTGGGTCAGTGGTTATGGCAACTTCTACCTGTTCCAAGAAGAGTGCTGTCGTAGTTTATTAGGAGCAGCAATACTCCGTAGAACAGGACTGTGGTCATTTTAATGCTGTCATGGTGACGTTGTACATTTCCTGTCAGTGAGACAATTAATTAATGAGAGGAGGGAACTGTACCGGGACTCTGGGGCGCAGACACAAACACAGACGCACGTACGCACGTACGCATGCACAAACACATTAATGAATACCCACCAACGCTTATAATGAAAACCCACCAATGATCATAATGAATACTCACCAACGCTCATGATGAATACCCACCAACACTCATAATGTGGTCCTCTGTAGCTCAGCTGGTAGAGCACGGCGCTTGTAACGCTAAGGTAGTGGGTTCGATCCCCGGGACCACCCATACACAAAAAAAATTTATGCACGCATGACTGTAAGTCGCTTTGGATAAAAGCGTCTGCTAAATGGCATATTAATTTAATTAAAAAATAATGAATACCCACCAACGCTCATGATGAATGCCCACCAACGCTCATGATGAATACCCAGCAATGCTCATAATGAATACCCACCAACGCTCATAATGAATACCCACCAACGCTCATAATGAATACCCACCAACGCTCATAATGAATACCCAGCAACGCTCATAATGAATACCCACCAACGCTCATAATGAATACCCACCAACGCTCATAATGAATACCCACCAACGCTCATAATGAATACCCACCAACGCTCATAATGAATACCCACCAACGCTCATAATGAATACCCACCAACGCTCATAATGAATACCCACCAACGCTCATAATGAATACTCACCAACACTCATAATGAATACCCACCAATGCTCATAATGAATACCCACCAACGCTCATAATGAATACCCACCAACGCTCATAATGAATACCCACCAACGCTCATAATGAATACCCACCAACGCTCATGAGTACATTCCTACAAAAGCAGAGTATGTGATGATGTTTGTGTGTGTTGGATAATTGGACAGAGTTGATGTGGTGATAAAAACTGACCTTGCATGTTACTGTGCTCTCAGAATAACCATGAGGGTGTAACAGCATGACGTCTAGAGCGGACTGTCCACGGTCAGCCATCTCATATAAGGACCTGACTCATCCATCTGTCTTGTCACAGCCAGGGTCAGCCATCTCATATAAGGACCTGACTAATCTATCTGTCTTGTCACAGCCATGGTCAGCCATCTCATATGAGGCACTGACCTGACTCATCCATCTGTCTTTTCACAGCAACAGTCGGCCATCTCATATAAGGACCTGACTCATCCATCTGTCTTGTCACAGACACGGTCGGCCATCTCATATAAGGCACTGACCTGACTCATCCATCTGTCTTGTATTACTATGGTAGCTATTGGCGTCTGGTTATTTTCAGACTGGTTTTTCCCAATCTGAACCTGAGCCGCCTGGCTTAAATCTGATAGAACAACTACCTAGCTGAACTCATGGCTTAAGACCCTGTTTAGAATATTGGGATAGGAGATTTCCCTGTGAGCTCAGTTGGCGGCCATATTGGTGGAATACTTACCTGGAAGTCAGGGTTAGGGTTGGGGTAGGTGTATACTTACCTGGAAGTCAGGGTTAGGGTTGTGATAGTTGTATATTTACCTGGAAGTCAGGGTTAGGGTTGGGGTAGGGTAGCCAGGCGGAGCGAGAGTTCTCCTGGTACTTGAAGGGACCACCGAACACCCGGGTGATGGCACTGAGGTTGAAGGCACACACTGCAGATGCAGCTATGCTATTCCTGTAGGGGGGAGGAGAGGGAGAGAGATAAATATATTTCAGCAATAAGGCACGAGGGGGTGTGGTATATGGCCAATATACCACGGCTAAGGGCTGTTCTTATGCACAACGCAACGCAGAGTGCCTGGATACAGCCCTTAGCCGTGGTATATTGGCCATATACCACAAACCCCCGAGGTGCCTTATTGCTGTTATAAACTGGTTACCAACGTAGTTAGAGCAGTAAAAATACATGTTTTGTTATACCCGTGGTACACGGTCTGATATACCACGGCTGTCAGTCAATCAGCATTCAGGGCTCGAACCACCCAGTTTATATATATATATATATATATATATATATATATATATATAAGAGAGAGAGAGAGAGAGAGAGAGAGAGAGAGAGAGAGAGAGAGAGAGAGAGAGAGAGAGAGAGAGAGAGAGATTAAGAAGCCATCTAAGCAGACACAATGCTAGCTGACTGATAATGTCCAGTCTGTGTTTTTGTCCTCTAAATATACCTCCATATCTGTCCCTACCAGTTAGTGTCTGTGGACTCAGATCCCACTGTGAGTGATGGATGGTCTAATGTGACTATAAATTTAACACAGGCCTTCAATTAAGAGGTTCTGCCTCTCTGGCTAAGTGTATAGATTGGGCCTGATGGATAGCTTTGACTTTTCAAACTGTCACTTTAACAAGAGCATGTCTCCTCTAAGAGATGATAAAACAACATGAGAGAAATTAGTCTAAAGTCAAACTGTAAAACTAAACGTGTGTGAATTGATGATAGTATAATATGACTGGTCATTATCAGCTGTACCTGAAGGATACTTCAGTGTTTTGGCCACTTCAAGGTTTATCAACCAGAATACAATAGCCATGGAGGAACCTCTAGGCAGTGGGAGGAGCTATAGGAGGACGGGATCATTGGAATGACTGGAATGGAACGTAGTGAAACACGTGGTCTCCATGTTTGATGTGTTTGGTACCGTTCCATTTATTCCATTTCAGCCATTACAATGAGCCCGTCCTCCTATAGCTCCTCCCACCAGCCGCCTCTAGAGTCTACCCTCTGGCTGGTATATCTGACCATCGCCTTGTCCTGCCCACTGTAGCTGCGTAGGTCTGCACATGCCCATGTTAGAGAGGATAAAGTGTGTGTGTGTGTGTGTCTGTCTATCTGTGTGTGTGTCTGTCTGTCTGTCTGTGTGTCTGTGTGTCTGTCTGTCTGTGTGTGTCTGTGTGTGTGTGTCTGTGTGTCTGTGTGTGTGTGTGTGTGTGTGTCTGTGTGTGTGTGTCACTGTGTGTGTGTCACTGTGTATGTCTCTGGGTGTCTCTGTTTGTCTCTGTGTTTCTGTGTGTCTCTCTGTGTCTCTGTGTGTCTCTACGTGTCTCTGTGTGTCTCTGTGTGTGTCTCTGCGTGTCTCTGTGTGTGTCTCTGCGTGTCTCTGTGTGTGTCTCTGCGTGTCTCTGCGTGTCTCTGCGTGTCTCTGTGTGTGTCTCTGCGTGTCTCTGTGTGTGTCTCCACGTGTCTCTGCGTGTGTCTCCGTGTGTCTCTGCGTGTGTCTCTGCGTGTCTCTGTGTGTGTCTCTGCGTGTCTCTGTGTGTGCTCCGCATGTCTCTATGTGTGTCTCTGTGTGTGTCTCCGCGTGTCTCTGTGTGTCTCTGCGTGTATAGAATGTATTTCTTACTTACACATTAGTAGTGAAGATCCCATAGAGCAGTTCCAACTCTGGCAGGTAGAACGTCCCCTGTAGTTCATTATAGTTGAACGGTATCTCTCCCGGTCGAGAGCAGTTCAACCGTGCCTTCATGAACGTGGTCCAGGTGTCCTCCAATAGGAAGCGTCCTCCAATGTCGTTCTTACAGACCCGGGCAGCGCGCGAGAACACAGTCCGACCGCAGTCGTGTTCCACCGCGTTCTCCCGAAAGAAGAAGTAGGTGAAGTTCCCGATATCGTAGGAGGAGATGAAGTTAGGCTCTGTTGAAGGAGGGGGAGAAGTTAGGCTCTGTTGAAGGAGGGGGAGAAGTTAGGCTCTGTTTTAGGAGGAGAAGAAGTTAGTCTCTGTTGAAGGAGGGGGAGAAGTTAGGCTCTGTTGAAGAAGGAGACAAAGTTAGGCTCTGTTGTAGGAGGGGAATAAGTTAGGCTCTGTTGAATGAGGGGGAAAGGTTAGTCTCTGTTGAAGGAGGGGGATAAGTTAGGCTCTGTTGAAGGAGGGGAGAAGTTAGGCTCTGTTGAAGGAGGGGAGAAGTTAGGCTATGTTGAAGGAGGGGGAGAAAGGCTCTGTTGAAGGAGGGGAGAAGTTAGGCTCTGTTGAAGGAGGGGAGAAGTTAGGCTCTGTTGAAGGAGGGGGATAAGTTAGGCTCTGTTTTAGGAGGAGACAAAGTTAGTCTCTGTTGAAGGAGGGGGAGTAGTTAGTCTCTGTTGAAGGAGGGGGAGAAGTTAGGCTCTGTTGAAGGAGGGGGAGAAGTTAGGCTCTGTTGAAGGAGGGGGAGAAGTTAGGCTCTGTTGAAGTAGGGGGAGAAGTTAGGCTCTGTTGAAGGAGGGGGAGTAGTTAGTCTCTGTTGAAGGAGGGGGAGAAGTTAGGCTCTGTTGAAGGAGGGGGAGAAGTTAGGCTCTGTTGAAGGAGGGGGGAGAAGTTAGGCTCTGTTGAAGGAGGGGGAGAAGTTAGGCTCTGTTGAAGGAGGGGGAGAAGTTAGGCTCTGTTGAAGGAGGGGGAGAAGTTAGGCTCTGTTTTAGGAGGAGACGAAGTTAGTCTCTGTTGAAGGAGGGGGAGAAGTTAGGCTCTGTTGAAGGAGGGGGAGAAGTTAGGCTCTGTTGAAGGAGGAGACGAAGTTAGTCTCTGTTGAAGGAGGGGAGAAGTTAGGCTCTGTTGAAGGAGGGTTATAAATTAGGCTCGTTGAAGAAGGGGGAGAAGTTAGGCTCTGTTGAAGGAGGGGGAGAAGTTAGGCTCTGTTTTAGGAGGAGAATAAGTTAGTCTGTTGAAGGTGGGGGAGAAGTTAGGCTCTGTTGAAGAAGGAGACAAAGTTAGGCTCTGTTGTAGGAGGGGGATAAGTTAGGCTCTGTTGAATGAGGGGGAGAAGTTAGGCTCTGTTGAAGGAGGGTTATAAATTAGGCTCGTTGAAGAAGGGGGAGAAGTTAGGCTCTGTTGAAGGAGGGGGAGAAGTTAGGCTCTGTTTTAGGAGGAGAATAAGTTAGTCTGTTGAAGGAGGGGGAGAAGTTAGGCTCTGTTGAAGAAGGAGACAAAGTTAGGCTCTGTTGTAGGAGGGGAATAAGTTAGGCTCTGTTGAATGAGGGGGAAAGGTTAGTCTCTGTTGAAGGAGGGGGATAAGTTAGGCTCTGTTGAAGGAGGGGGAGAAGTTAGGCTCTGTTGAAGGAGGGGGAGAAGTTAGGCTATGTTGAAGGAGGGGGAGAAAGGCTCTGTTGAAGGAGGGGGAGAAGTTAGGCTCTGTTGAAGGAGGGGAGAAGTTAGGCTCTGTTGAAGGAGGGGGATAAGTTAGGCTCTGTTTTAGGAGGAGACAAAGTTAGTCTCTGTTGAAGGAGGGGGAGTAGTTAGTCTCTGTTGAAGGAGGGGGAGAAGTTAGGCTCTGTTGAAGGAGGGGGAGAAGTTAGGCTCTGTTGAAGGAGGGGAGAAGTTAGGCTCTGTTGAAGTAGGGGGAGAAGTTAGGCTCTGTTGAAGGAGGGGGAGTAGTTAGTCTCTGTTGAAGGAGGGGGAGAAGTTAGGCTCTGTTGAAGGAGGGGGAGAAGTTAGGCTCTGTTGAAGGAGGGGGAGAAGTTAGGCTCTGTTGAAGGAGGGGGAGAAGTTAGGCTCTGTTGAAGGAGGGGGAGAAGTTAGGCTCTGTTTTAGGAGGAGACGAAGTTAGTCTCTGTTGAAGGAGGGGGAGAAGTTAGGCTCTGTTGAAGGAGGGGGAGAAGTTAGGCTCTGTTGAAGGAGGAGACGAAGTTAGTCTCTGTTGAAGGAGGGGGAGAAGTTAGGCTCTGTTGAAGGAGGGTTATAAATTAGGCTCGTTGAAGAAGGGGGAGAAGTTAGGCTCTGTTGAAGGAGGGGGAGAAGTTAGGCTCTGTTTTAGGAGGAGAATAAGTTAGTCTGTTGAAGGTGGGGGAGAAGTTAGGCTCTGTTGAAGAAGGAGACAAAGTTAGGCTCTGTTGTAGGAGGGGGATAAGTTAGGCTCTGTTGAATGAGGGGGAAAGGTTAGTCTCTGTTGAAGGAGGGGGATAAGTTAGGCTCTGTTGAAGGAGGGGGAGAAGTTAGGCTCTGTTGAAGGAGGGGGAGAAGTTAGGCTATGTTGAAGGAGGGGGAGAAAGGCTCTGTTGAAGGAGAGGGAGAAGTTAGGCTCTGTTGAAGGAGGGGAGAAGTTAGGCTCTGTTGAAGGAGGGGGATAAGTTAGGCTCTGTTGAAGGAGGGGGATAAGTTAGTCTCTGTTTTAGGAGGAGACAAAGTTAGTCTCTGTTGAAGGAGGGGGAGTAGTTAGTCTCTGTTGAAGGAGGGGGAGAAGTTAGGCTCTGTTGAAGGAGGGGGAGAAGTTAGGCTCTGTTGAAGGAGGGGGAGAAGTTAGGCTCTGTTGAAGTAGGGGGAGAAGTTAGGCTCTGTTGAAGGAGGGGGAGTAGTTAGTCTCTGTTGAAGGAGGGGAGAAGTTAGGCTCTGTTGAAGGAGGGGGAGAAGTTAGGCTCTGTTGAAGGAGGGGGAGAAGTTAGGCTCTGTTGAAGGAGGGGGAGAAGTTAGGCTCTGTTGAAGGAGGGGGAGGAGTTAGGCTCTGTTGAAGGAGGGGGAGAAGTTAGGCTCTGTTGAAGGAGGGGGAGAAGTTAGGCTCTGTTGAAGGAGGGGGAGAAGTTAGGCTCTGTTGAAGTAAGGGGAGAAGTTAGGCTCTGTTGAAGGAGGGGGAGTAGTTAGTCTCTGTTGAAGGAGGGGGAGAAGTTAGGCTCTGTTGAAGGAGGGGGAGAAGTTAGGCTCTGTTGAAGGAGGGGAGAAGTTAGGCTCTGTTGAAGTAGGGGGAGAAGTTAGGCTCTGTTGAAGGAGGGGGAGAAGTTAGGCTCTGTTGAAGGAGGGGGAGAAGTTAGGCTCTGTTTTAGGAGGAGACGAAGTTAGTCTCTGTTGAAGGAGGGGGAGAAGTTAGGCTCTGTTGAAGGAGGGTTATAAATTAGGCTCGTTGAAGAAGGGGGAGGAGTTAGGCTCTGTTGAAGGAGGGGGAGAAGTTAGGCTCTGTTTTAGGAGGAGAATAAGTTAGTCTGTTGAAGGAGGGGGAGAAGTTAGGCTCTGTTGAAGAAGGAGACAAAGTTAGGCTCTGTTGTAGGAGGGGATAAGTTAGGCTCTGTTGAATGAGGGGGAAAGGTTAGTCTCTGTTGAAGGAGGGGGATAAGTTAGGCTCTGTTGAAGGAGGGGGATAAGTTAGGCTCTGTTGAAGGAGGGGGAGAAGTTAGGCTCTGTTGAAGGAGGGGGAGAAGTTAGGCTCTGTTGAAGGAGGGGGAGAAGTTAGGCTATGTTGAAGGAGGGGGAGAAAGGCTCTGTTGAAGGAGGGGGAGAAGTTAGGCTCGGTTGAAGCAGGGGGAGAAGTTAGGCTCTGATGAATGAGGGGGATAAGTTAGGCTCTGTTGAAGGAGTGGGAGAAGTTAGGCTCTGTTGAAGGAGGGGGAGAAGTTAGGCTCTGTTGAAGGAGGGGGAGAAGTTAGGCTCTGTTGAAGGAGGGGGAGAAGTTAGGCTCGGTTGAAGCAGGGGGAGAAGTTAGGCTCTGATGAATGAGGGGGATAAGTTAGGCTATGTTGAAGGAGGGGGAGAAGTTAGGCTATGTTGAAGGATGGGGGAGAAAGGCTCTGTTGAAGGAAGAGACAAAGTTAGGCTCTGTTGAAGGAGGGGAGAAGTTAGGCTCTGTTGAAGAAGGGGGAGAAGTTAGGCTCTGTTGAAGGAGGGTTATAAGTTAGGGTCTGTTGAAGAAGGGGGAGAAATTAGGCTCTGTTGAAGAAGGGGGAGAAGTTAGGCTCTGTTGAAGGAGGGGGAGAAGTTCGGCACTGTTGAAGTAGGGGGAGAAGTTAGGCTCTGTTTTAGGAGGAGACGAAGTTAGTCTCTGTTGAAGGAGGGGGAGAAGTTAGGCTCTGTTGAAGGAGGGGGAGAAGTTAGGCTCTGTTGAAGGAGGGGGGAGAAGTTAGGCTCTGTTGAAGGAGAGGGAGAAGTTAGGCTCTGTTGAAGGAGGGGGAGAAGTTAGGCTCTGTTGAAGGAGGGGGAGAAGTTAGGCTCTGTTTAAGGAGGGGGAGAAGTTAGGCTCTGTTGAAGGAGGGGGAGAAGTTAGGCTCTGTTGAAGGAGGGGGGAGAAGTTAGGCTCTGTTAAAGGAGGGGGAGAAGTTAGGCTCTGTTGAAGGAGGGGGAGAAATTAGGCTCTGTTGAAGGAGGGGGGAGAAGTTAAGCTCTGTTGAAGGAGGGGGAGAAGTTAGGCTCTGTTGAAGGAGGGGGAGTAGTTAGGCTCTGTTGAAGAAGGGGGAGAAGTTAGGATCTGTTGAAGGAGGGGAGAAGTTAGGCTCTGTTGAAGGAGATGGCAAGACAGAAAACAGAGGAGGAGTTTGTGAGATATGGAGAGAAATAGAGGCAGAGAGAAACAATTAGGATAAGAGGGGATACGTAAGGACAAAGCTTGAGAGACTCAGTGAGTGAGAGAGAGAGAGAGAGAGAGAGAGAGAGAGAGAGAGAGAGAGAGAGAGAGAGAGAGAGAGAGAGAGAGAGAGAGAGAGAGAGAGAGAGAGAGAGAGACAGAGACAGAGAGACAGAGACAGACAGAGACAGACAGAGACAGAGAGACAGAGAGACAGAGAGACAGAGAGACAGAGAGACAGAGAGACAGAGAGACAGAGAGAGAGAGAGACAGAGAGACAGAGAGACAGAGAAGACAGAGACAACAGAGACAGACGAGACAGAGAGACAGAGAGACAGAGAGACAGAGAGAGAGAGAGAGAGAGAGAGAGAGAGAGAGAGAGAGAGAGAGAGAGAGAGAGAGAACATCCTTCAACCCATTGCCCTTTATGGTCGTGAGGTCTGGGGTCCGCTCACCAACCAGGAATTCACAAAAATGGGACAAACGCCAAATTGTGACATTGCATGCAGAATTCTGCAGTAACATCCTCCGTGCACAAACAGACCCCACAGAGCCCCAGGACAGCAACACAATTAGATCCAACCAAATCATGAGAAAAAACTAATATAATTGCTTGACACATTGGAAAGATTAAACCAAAAGAATAGAGCAAACTGGAATGCTATTTGGCCATAAATAGAGAGTACACAGTTGCAAAATACCACTGTAACTGACCCAAAATTAAGGAAAGCTTTGACTATGTACAGACTCAGTGAGCATAGCCTTGCTATTGAGAGAGGACACCGTAGGCAGACCTGGGTCTCAAGCTCTGTGCCCACTGCCTATAAAATGAGGTGGAAACTGAGCTGCACTTCCTAACCTTCTGCCAAATGTATGACCATATTAGAGACACATATTTCCCTCAGATCACACAGACTCACAAAGAATTTGAAAATAAATCAAATTTTGATAAACTCCCATATCTATTGGGTGAAATACCACAGTGTCCCATCACAGCAGTAAGATTTATGACCTGTTGCCACAAGAAAAGGGCAACCAGTGAAGAACAAACACCATTGTAAATACAACCCATATTTATGTTTATTTTCCCTTTTGCACTTTAACTATTTGCACATTGTTATAACACTGTACATAGTCATAATATGACATTTGAAATGTCTCTATTATTTTGGAACTTTTGAGAATGTAATGTTTACTCTTCATTTTTTAATTGTTTATTTCACTTTTGTTTATTATCTATTGCACTTGCTATGGCAATGTTAACATATGTTTCCCATGCCAATAAAGCCCTTAAAATGAATTGAATTGAGAGAGAGAGAGAGACAGAGAGAGAGACAGAGACAGAGAGAGAGAGAGAGAGAGAGAGAGAGAGAGAGAGAGAGAGAGAGAGAGAGAGGTACAGTGCATTCAGAAAGTATTCAGACCCCTTGACTTTTTCCACATTTTGTTAGGTTACAGCCTTATTCGAAAATTGCTAAAACTGGTTTTTAGAAATGCTTGCTAATTTATTAAAAATAAAAACCAGAAATATCACATTTCATTACAGTTGAAGTCGGAAGTTTACATACACCTTAGCCAAATACATTTAAACTCAGTTTTTCACAATTCCTGACATTTAATCCTAGTAAAAATTCCCTGTCTTAGGTCAGTTAGGATCACCACTTTATTTTAAGAATGGGAAATGTCAGAATAATAGTAGAGAGAATGATTTATATCAGCTTTTATTTCTTTCATCACATTCCCAGTGGGTCAGAAGTTTACATACACTCAATTAGTATTTGGTAGCATTGCCTTTAAATTGTTTAACTTGGGTCAAACGTTTCAGGTAGCCTTCCAGAAGCTTCCCACAATAAGTTGGGTGAATTTTGGCCCATTCCTCCTGACAGAGCGTGTGTAACTGAGTCAGGTTTGTAGGCCTCCTTGCTCGCTTTTTCAGTTCTGCCCACACATTTTCTATAGGATTGAGGTCAGAGCTTTGTGATGGCCACTCCAATACCTTGACTTTGTTCTCCTTAAGCCATTTTGCCACAACTTTGGAAGTATGCTTGGGGTCATTGTCCATTTGGAAGACCCATTTGCGACCAAACTTTAACTTCCTGACTGATGTCTTGAGATGTTGCTTCAATATATCCACATAAGTTTCCTTCCTCATGATGCCATCTATTTTGTGAAGTGCACCAGTCCCTCCTGCAGCATAGCACCCCCACAGCATGATGCTGCCACCCCCCTGCTTCACGGTTGGGATGTTGTTCTTCGGCTTGCAAGCCTTCCCCTTTTTCCTCCAAGCATAACGATGTTCATAATGGCGAAACAGTTGTATTTTTGTTTCATCAGACCAGAGGACATTTGTCCAAAAACTACGATCTTTGTTCCCTTTGCAGTTGCAAACCGTAGTCTGGCTTTTTTATGGCGGTTTTGGAGCAGTGGCTTCTTCCTTGCTGAGTGGCCTTTCAGGTTATGTCGATATAGGACTTGTTTTACTGTGGATATAGATACTTTTGTACCTGTTTCCTCCAGCATCTTCACAAGGTCCTTTGCTGTTGTTCTGGGATTGATTTGCACTTTTCGCACCAAAGTACGTTCATCTCTAGGAGACAGAACGCGTCTCCTTCCTGAGCGGAATGACGGCTGCGTGGTCCCATGGTGTTTATACTTGCGTACTATTGTTTGTACAGATGAACGTGGTACCTTCAGGCGTTTGGAAATTGCTCCCAATGATGAACCAGACTTGTGGAGGTCTACACATTTCTTTCTGAGGTCTTGGCTGATTTCTTTTCATTTTCACATGATGTCAAGCAAAAAGGCACCTGTTTGAAGGTAGGCCTTGAAATACAGCCACAGCTAGACCTCCAATTGACTCAAATGATGTCAATTAGCCTATCAGAAGCTTCTAAAGCCATGACATAATTTTCTGGAATTTTCCAAGCTGTTTAAAGGCACAGTCAACTTAGTGTATGTAAACTTCTGACCCACTGGAATTGTGATACAGTGAATTATAAGTGAAATAATCTGTCTGTAAACAATTGTTGGAAAGATTACTTGTGTCATGCACAAAGTAGATGTCCTAACCGACTTGCCAAAACTATAGTTTGTTAACAAGACATTTGTGGAGTGGTTGAAAAACAAGTTTTAATGACTCCATCCTAAGTGTATGTAAACTTCCGACTTCAACTGTAAGTATTCAGACCCTTTACTCAGTACTTTTTTGAAGCACCTTTGGCAGCAATTACAGTCTCGAGTCGTCTTGGGTATGACGCTACAAGCTTGGCACACCTGTATTTGGGGAGTTTCTCCCATTTTTCTCCGCAGATCCTCTCATGCTCTATCAGGTTGGATGGGGAGCGTTGTTGCACAGCTTTTTTCAGGTCTCTCCAGAGATGTTAGATCGGGTTCAAGTCCGGGCTCTGGCTGGGCCACTCAAGGACATTCAGAGACTTGTCCCAAAGCCACTCCTGCGTTGTCTTGGCTGTGTGCTTAGGGTCGTTGTCCTGTTGGAAGGTGAACCTTCGCCCCAGTCTGAGGTACTGAGCGCTCTGGAGCAGGTTTTCATTAAGGATCTCTCTGTACTTTGCTCTGTTCATCTTTGCCTCGATCCTGACTAGTCTCCCAGTCCCTGCCGCTGAAAAACATCCCCACAGCATGATGCTGCCACGACCACGCTTCACCGTCGGGATGGTGGCAGGTTTCCTCCAGACGTGACGCTTGGCATTCAGGCCAAAGAGTTCAATCTTGGTTTCATCAGACCAGAGAATATGTTTCTCATGGTCTGAGAGTCTTTAGGTGCCTTTTGGCAAACTCCAAGTGGGCTGTCATGTGCCTTTTACTGAGGAATGGCTTCCGTCTGGCCACTCTACCATAAAGGCCTGATTGGTGGAGTAATGCAAAGATAGTTGTCCTTCTGGAAGGTTCTCCCATCTCCACAGAGGAACTCTGGAGCCCTCACCTCCCTGACCAAGGCCCTTCTCCCCCGATTGCTCAGTTTGGCTGGGCGGCCAGCTCTAGGAAGTGTCTTGGTGGTTCCAAACTTCTTCCATTTAAGAATGATGGAGGTCACCTCCCGAGTGGCGCAGTGGTCTAAGGCACTGCATCGCAGTGCTAGCTGTGCCACTAGAGATCCTGGTTCGAATCCAGGCTCTGCTGTAGCCGGCCGCAACCGGGAGACCAATGGGGCGGCGCACAATTGGCCCAGCGTTGTCCAGGGTAGGGGAGGGAATGGCCGGCAGGGAGGTAGCTCAGTTGGTAGAGCATGGTGTTTGCAACGCCAGGGTTGTGGGTTCGATTCCCACGGGGGGCCAGTATGAAAATAAAAAAGAATAATGTATGCACTAACTGTAAGTCGCTCTGGATAAGAGCGTCTGCTAAATGATGTAAATGTAAATGTGTTCTTGGGGACCTTAAATGCTGCAGAAATTTGTAGGTATCCTTCCCCAGATCTGTGCTTTGACACAATCCTGTCTCGGAGCTCTACGGACAATTCCTTCGACCTCATAGCTTGGTTTTTGCTCTGACATGCACTGTCAACTGTGGGACCTTATATAGACAGGTGTGTGCCTTTCCAAATCATGCCCAATCAATTGAATTTACCACAGGTGGACTCCAATCAAGTTGTAGAAACATCTCAAGGATGATCAATGGAAACAGGATGCACCTGAACTCAATTTAGAGTCTCATAGCAACGGGTCTGAATACTTATGTAAATAAGATATTTCTGTTTCGCTTCGTCATTATAGGGTATTGTGTGTAGATTGCTGAGGATTTGTATTTATTTAATCCATTTTAGAATAAGGCTGTAACATAACAAAATGTGGAAAAAGTCAATGGGTCTGAATACTTTCCGAAGGCACTGTATATGACAGTGAGTTATGAGTGATAGGGGTCCATAGGATGTTGATGTAGAGCTGTGAGGTAAAGGTGATTAGGGTTAATAAATGATGGCATTGTTATTAATGACTTTGTGTTTCAATAGTAAAACCCGTTGTTCATCCAGATAACCCTAAAGATTAGGATGAGGAATGACAAAAGCAGTGGTGTAGTGTAATAGTTGTCACCACATCTAATTCTACTGACCTCCCAGGTCCACTCATTGCTGGGGTGTTCATTTTTATGTATGACATTATGGTTAACCGCACGCTTTATCCTCCTTGACAGTGATTTAATCCACTTTTAAATGAAATAGGTTTCTTTTTCTTTTTGCTCTTTTGCTCTTTCAACCGCTGTTCTCCTCCGCACCTTTGCACAGCATCACAGGAGACAAGAGAGAGAAAAATCAATTTGCCATAAAATGAATTACTGAACTTTTCTCAAAGGTTGCTGCGGCGCTTTACATGTGGTGGCTTTTTATTAATTATGTGAATCTGGCTTAATGCGAATCAGATCAAATCCCTCGCTGACAAGAGATTGACCTGCTCTTTTAGAGTGAGAGAATGACTGAAGCAGCGTATTCAATCAGCAGCACTGTTCTAAGGGGGTTGTGCTTTTGAACTGGGACCCATTGCGCTCTTCAGACCGACACGCTGATTTCATTGTTTCAAAACCAGATGGAAATGTCACTTTTATGTCCTTCAAAAAATGAAAGAACGAAACTTGTCAATAAAGAATGAGAAAGCTTTTGTGAAGTAAATATTTTTGAAAAGAAGTTAGACTTTGATCCCAGTTGTCTTGAACGAAATCGAAACAAAAAAGCGTGTAGATGATCTTTGTTATCAGTAAACTGTGTGACAGTGACAGACTACCATTTAAATGTTAACACCTCCAGTATAAACACCACAAGCTTTCCTCCTTTAGCCCCTTTATACTACTACTGCTTATCTCCCTACCTCCTTATCCCCCTACCTCCTTATCTCCCTACCCCCTTATCTCCTTATCCCCCTACCCCCTTATCCCCCTACCCCCTTATCTCCCTATCTCCCTACCCCCTTATCTCCTTATCCCCCTACCCCCTTGTCTCCCTACCCCCTTATCCCCCTACCCCCTTATCTCCCTACCCCCTTATCTCCTTATCCCCCTACCTCCTTATCCCCCTACCCCCTTATCTCCCTACCCCCTTATCCCCCTACCCCCTTATCGCCCTACCCCCTTATCTCCCTACCCCCTTATCTCCCTACCCCCTTATATCCCTACCCCCTTATATCCCTACCCCCTTATATCCCTACCCCCTTATCCCCCTATCCCCTTATCTCCCTACCCCCTTATATCCCTACCCCCTTATCCCCCTACCCCCTTATCGCCCTACCCCCTTATCGCCCTACCCCCTTATCTCCCTACCCCCTTATCTCCCTACCCCCTTATCTCCCTACCCCCTTATCTCCCTACCCCCTTATCTCCCTACCCCCTTATCTCCCTACCCCCTTACCTCCTTCCAGTTCCCAGCATACCATTCAGCCATTTGCAGTTGTCCTAAGCATTGTATAATTGGTGGCAGGCCCCTATCCCCTCCTCCCTTTACCTCTATGCAGTACCCCCCAGCATACCATTCAGCCATTTGGAGTTGTACTGTGCGGTGCGTAGAGGTGGCAGCCCCCCCAGACTGCGGTAGATAGCAGGGTCTCTGCCGGAGAAGTCCATGGCGGTAGCAGCATATAGCTCTCCACTGGAGGTGATCAGGGCTGTGGAGTTATGGAGAGGGTTGTAGGGACAACGTGCCATCCCACTGATCTGGTCATGGATCTCTGTCAGGTTGGTCAGCTAGAGGAGATGAGAGGGGGAGGAGGTAGAGGGGGTTGGGGGGAGAGGGAGAGGGGGTTGGGGGGAGAGGGAGAGGGGGTTGTGGGGAGGGAGATGGGGACAGAGGTGGAGGAGATGAGGTGCGGAGGAGAGAGGGGGACAGAGGTGGAAGAGATGGGGGGGTAGGGTCTCCATTACAGTCTACCTACGCAGTTCCCAGCCCTTCCATCTCCAATTACTCAAGCGAACAACAAAATTACCTTTAAAAAAATGATTAAACAACATCTCCTGGAACGGGGGGGACTTTGAGGGGACATACACACACACACGCGTACACACACACACACACACACACACACACACACACACACACACACACACACACACACACACACACACACACACACACACACACACTGTAACACACACATAATTATTTAGTTGTATAGTTTGTTTTATTTTGTAATGGTATTGTTTGTATACTGCTGTATTTTAAATGTGTGTGACTGTCCTTGTCTACCAGTGTTTTATTGTGTTATTATGTTTTGTTGCTAAATGGCATATTATTATTTATATATTATATTATATTATGTTTTGTGATTTATGGACCCCAGGAAGAACAGTTGATGCTTCTCCAAAAGCTAATGGGGATCCAGATAATCCAATAATAATAAACACATAATAATATCATACACTCTTAGAAAAAAAGGTGCTATCTAGAACCAAAAAGGGTTCTTCGGCTATCCCCATAGGAGAACCCTTTGAAGAACCCCTTTTGGTTCCAGGTAAAACCCTTTTGGGTTCCATATGGAACCCAAAAGGGTTCTACCTGGAACCAAAAAGGGTTTCTAAAAGTGTAGAAGAGCTATCAAGGCCATATTTATGTAGATGGGTGTCATGCTATTGCCTCGTAGTTATCTATAGTATCTTTACAGGCAAGAATAAGACTCTCTTCCCACAGCCTTTTATAATCAGCTTACCCTATCAAAAACCACACGCTAAGACTATGGCCTTTTCTCATTTGGGAAAGTCTGTCCTCCGTCCTCTCTCCTCCATCCTCTCTCCTCCGTCCTCTCTCCTCCGTCCTCTCTCCTCCGTGACCCGGAAACCAATACCTGATCGAGTGGTCGAGGAGAGCGTCAAACGGAAGAGTGTGTCCTCCCCTCCTGGTTAGCCACCTTTCATTGAGGATAGTCATGTGTATCCTACCTGAGTCCTTCGCGGAAGAGTTTAATATCTGCCACACCCCCTTTGATGCAGTTGTTGTTTTCTCAAAGCAGAAAAGAATGCAAACATTTAAAAACAAAATGCTACTTATCCTTTTATCTAGAAAATGTCTTGCACAACTAGCTACATTTGTTTTTATATTTATTTTGGGATCCCACCCCTGTAAACATAATTTGCCTGATGACGAGCGAGTGGAGAAGGAGAGTTTCATTCCCGTCCATTTTCCCTCTCCTTGCAGCCTCTCCTCGATTACCTTTGAACTTTTTCAAAAGGAGGTGACAGAGGACGGAGGAGAGAGGACGCAGGAGATGAACAAATCTAATTGAGAAAAGGCCCAAGAACACAACATCTGGCACAGGACCAATGCTAAGAAAAAACCTCCACCTTCACCATAGCAGAGTATTTCCTAAAGAGGTTAATGCACTTGTTATTCCTCCTAGTAGGATTGGGTCATTATAATGACTTTATGTTCCTCCTAGTAGGGTTGGGTCATTATAATGACTTGATATTCCTCCTAGTAGGATTGGGTCATTATAATGACTTGATATTCCTCCTAGTAGGATTGGGTCATTATAATGACTTGTTATTCCTCCTAGTAGGGTTGGGTCATTATAATGACTTGTTATTCCTCCTAGTAGGGTTGGGTCATTATAATGACTTGTTATTCCTCCTAGTAGGGTTGGGTCATTATAATGACTGTTATTCCTCCTAGTAGGATTGGGTCATTATAATGACTTGTTATTCCTCCTAGTAGGGTTGGGTCATTATAATGACTTGTTATTCCTCCTAGTAGGGTTGGGTCATTATAATGACTTGTTATTCCTCCTAGTAGGGTTGGGTCATTATAATGACTGTTATTCCTCCTAGTAGGATTGGGTCATTATAATGACTTGTTATTCCTCCTAGTAGGGTTGGGTCATTATAATGACTTGTTATTCCTCCTAGTAGGGTTGGGTCATTATAATGACTTGTTATTCCTCCTAGTAGGGTTGGGTCATTATAATGACTGTTATTCCTCCTAGTAGGATTGGGTCATTATAATGACTTGTTATTCCTCCTAGTAGGGTTGGGTCATTATAATGACTTGTTATTCCTCCTAGTAGGGTTGGGTCATTATAATGACTGTTATTCCTCCTAGTAGGGTTGGGTCATTATAATGACTGTTATTCCTCCTAGTAGGGTTGGGTCATTATAATGACTGTTATTCCTCCTAGTAGGGTTGGGTCATTATAATGACTGTTATTCCTCCTAGTAGGATTGGGTCATTATAATGACTTGTTATTCCTCCTAGTAGGATTGGGTCATTATAATGACTTGATATTCCTCCTAGTAGAGTTGGGTCATTATAATGACTTGTTATTCCTCCTAGTAGGATTGGGTCATGATAATGACTTGTAGTAGGGTTGGGTCATTATAATGACTTGTTATTCCTCCTAGTAGGGTTGGGTCATTATAATGACTGTTATTCCTCCTAGTAGGATTGGGTCATTATAATGACTTGTTATTCCTCCTAGTAGGATTGGGTCATTATAATGACTTGATATTCCTCCTAGTAGGGTTGGGTCATTATAATGACTTGTTATTCCTCCTAGTAGGGTTGGGTCATTATAATGACTTGTTATTCCTCCTAGTAGGATTGGGTCATTATAATGACTTGTTATTCCTCCTAGTAGGATTGGGTCATTATAACGACTTGATATTCCTCCTAGTAGAGTTGGGTCATTAAAATGACTCACTTGACATTCCTCCTAGTAGGATTGGGTCATTATAATGACTTGTTATTCCTCCTAGTAGGATTGGGTCATTATAATGACTTGTTATTCCTCCTAGTAGGGTTGGGTCATTATAATGACTGTTATTCCTCCTAGTAGGATTGGGTCATTATAATGACTTGTTATTCCTCCTAGTAGGGTTGGGTCATTATAATGACTCACTTGACATTCCTCCTACTAGGGTTGGATCATTATAATGACTAGTGAAATCCATCTGTTTTCCTGGGTAAAGCATTATTAAACCCCATCACTGACTTATAGAAAGCCCTGGGTAAAGCGTTATCAAACCACATCACTGACTTAAGGAAAGCTCTGGATAAAGCATTATTAAACCCCATCACTGACCTAAGGAAATTCCTGGATAAAGCATTATTAAACCCTATCACTGACGTCACAAGCAGCTTGATGCGAGACTCAGAGCTCAGCCGTTTGGTTTGTCTGCCTTTGAAAGCGAGGCCAAATCCAGTGCTCTGCATTTAAAAATACTTAACAGCCCGACCTACACTTGGCCCTGACACCTGTTCCCAATAAAAACCTACCCATCATAAAGACTTCTACCTCCATTCCTATCAATCTAAGCTGAGGTAATGTTTTTTCTGAGTGGATTTATATAAACCAACATTATTTAGTTACCATTTATGGGTAAACACATACTGTTGTATAAATGTTTGTTTCGATGGAAACCCTTCAAATTAACTATAAATACTGAACTATAAACCCAATTGGGGTTCCACAATATCTAACCATACAGAACACAAGCTTTGTCTGATAGACACACTGAAGCTTCTCTATAATGCTGGCTGGAGTTTCAGGTTAATCAATGAGAGATGGACTTTCCACTTCCTTAAGGGACGTGATGCTCATTCAAACAGCATAACAGAACGTGTCACTTTGGATAGATTTATTACAGTGGGTCGACTTTGACCACTGCTGGTTCTGGTGACACAAACTACCTCCGCTCCAGGCCTCCGACCTGATCCAGCTCAACCCAACAGAGTGTCTGTGTCTGGGCCTGAGGTCTGAGATGAAAGGGGGTATTGATGGAGCTCTTCCTGTGTGTTGATGGAAGTGTTTGGGTCGAGCTGGACCTGTAAGACGGGTCTAATAGATGCAGAGTATAGATAGAGGCTGCCTCTATCATTCATTTTAAAGCAATGGAGGGAATGAGCTCGTGAGACACACACAGTGCTATTGATTGGGCTTTCAGATCATCTCGCTTTCGCTCTTTTTCCTTCCTGGTCAGTTGCCATGTGACACTTCCTGGCAGCCGTCTCAGAAATGTGATCAGACACAGAGAGCGACAGGCAAGGAGGTGTTAGATGTCTGAGTCAATGATTCATTGCTGTCTACAGGGCAGACAAGAGGACATTGGGTCTGCAATAATAAGCTATATGTCATCATCACCACCATCATCATCATCATCACCATCACCATCATCACCATCACATCATCGTCATTATCAATAGCATGGATAGAGGATTGCATTCCCTCATTACTGACAATGGCAAATATAATCCTGCCATTCAAGACCATAAATATTGATATGGCCTTGAAATTAATTAGAGTATTGTCATGAATGAGGACATTTGGACAGTGACTAGGTCATTAATGAACAGGATATTCATCCTACTTTGTGATAACTAAATGTATATTGTTTTCTCCTCTCGCACTCTTTATCTCCCTCCCTCGCTCCCTCGCTCCCTCGCTCCCTCGCTCCCTCCCTCTCTCCCTCTCTCCCTCTCTCCCTCTCTCCCTCTCTCCCTCTCTCCCTCTCTCCCTCTCTCCCTCCCTCCCTCCCTCCCTCCCTCCCTCCCTCCCTCCCTCCCCCCTCCCTCCCTCGCTCCCTCCCTCCCTCCCTCCCTCCCTTTTTCTCTCTGTGAAGTCTATAGTTATCATGGTTGGGGTCGATTCCATTTAAATTAACTGCTTTTCAATTAGGATGGAATTCACCCCAACCTTCCTAGTTATGCAGTACCTATCTAGACCCACTCAGAGTGTGTTCTCCTATGACAGGGCTGATAAAATACCATCGTAGTCATTTCTTTACATTTATACTATTACTTATTTCAGCCGCAGTAAATAGTCGTTATGAGACTATGACCTTTGCATTTGCTGCTTTTGAAGAAAAATGTATATCTTTACAAAGGTAAAACCTCCCCCTCCACCTACCCTCCACTATGCTACCACATACTATAACAAACAGCCCACACACTTTCCTCAGGTTAAACTGCAGGTTTATATACGGTATGTGGAGTAGAAGCAGAGAAGCAGAGAGTAGAGAGGGAAAGAGAAGGTAGTTACAGATCAGAAGAGAAAGTAGAAGAGACAAGACAAGGTACGTTATTAGATTCCTCACGGTGCGGTTGGTGCAGATGGGTGTGAAAGCGTTGGTCCCGCATGTAAACAGTCTGTCTCCATTCACCAGCAACACTCTGATGTAGTTCTGACATTCCTCCTGTGAAGGGGAAATAACAGCAAAGCTAACATTAGCACTCATAGAAGGACACAAGACACAGCAAAAAACACCTTAGCCAAATTTCAAGTTTCATACATTGGAATTTCTCTTCAACGTGAGCTCAAAAAAGGTAGAACATTTTTTGTAAACGCACAATAATACATACAATACTAATAATTACGTATGCAAAATAAGAACGTGTAAGTGCAAATAATTGCCTAAACATTGGACTAATTCTGAATAATGACGCTGCAGCAGAAGAAAGCACCAGGGGAGTTTTTCTTTACCGCTGTTGCCCTGGGTAACTCTTCAGAGGGTTGGTCTAGACATTGGATAACTCTTCAGAGGGTTGGTCTAGACATTGGTTAACTCTTCAGAGGGTTGGTCTAGACATTGGTTAACTCTTCAGAGGGTTGGTCTAGACATTGGTTAACTCTTCAGAGGGTTGGTCTAGACATTGGATAACTCTTCAGAGGGTTGGTCTAGACATTGGTTAACTCTTCAGAGGGTTGGTCTAGACATTGGTTAACTCTTCAGGGGGTTGGTCTAGACCAGGTTCTTCATTCCGGTCCTGGAGGGCAAATTCACTCCCTGTGTCCCAGGTCTGAATTAGCCCCTATTAGAAAAATAAAGGTGTTTCCTGAACCCTGGTCTAGATTGGTTAACTCTTCAGGGGGTTGGTCTAGACATTGGGTAACTCTTCAGAGGGTTGGTCTAGACATTGGGTAACTCTTCAGGGGGTTGGTCTAGACATTGGTTAACTCTTCAGAGGGTTGGTCTAGACATTGGGTAACTCTTCAGAGGGTTGGTCTAGACATTGGATAACTCTTCAGAGGGTTGGTCTAGACATTGGTTAACTCTTCAGAGGGTTGGTCTAGACATTGGTTAACTCTTCAGGGGGTTGGTCTAGACATTGGTTAACTCTTCAGAGGGTTGGTCTAGACATTGGTTAACTCTTCAGGGGGTTGGTCTAGACATTGGTTAACTCTTCAGAGGGTTGGTCTAGACATTGGTTAACTCTTCAGGGGGTTGGTCTAGACATTGGTTAACTCTTCAGAGGGTTGGTCTAGACATTGGTTAACTCTTCAGAGGGTTGGTCTAGACATTGGTTAACTCTTCAGAGGGTTGGTCTAGACATTGGATAACTCTTCAGAGGGTTGGTCTAGACATTGGTTAACTCTTCAGAGGGTTGGTCTAGACATTGGTTAACTCTTCAGAGGGTTGGTCTAGACATTGGTTAACTCTTCAGAGGGTTGGTCTAGACCCTGGCTAACTATTGGTTGCTGTTATTCTAAGCAATATGTGCAAACTGCATTTATGAAAAAGTGCTATACAAATTAATAAAATTTGATTGAAATAATCAACCAACACGACCTCTGTTTCCACCAACACTATTCACACAGAGTCTGTCAGAACGTCTGTCAAAACACTAACATGACGCTAGCAGTGAGAAGTCGTGTCAGAACATGGTGGATGAAGACATGTCCGAATATGGTGGATGATGTCATGTCAGAACATGGTGGATGATGTCATGTCAGAACATGGTGGATGATGTCATGTCAGAACATGGTGGATGATGTCATGTCAGAACATGGTGGATGAACACATGTTCGAACATGGTGGATGATGTCATGTCAGAACATGGTTGGATGAAGTCTGTTTGTGCATCATCTGATTGGGTTCATCAACCATTCATACAGTAAGTCCCCTCAGTCAGTCTGAATGGCCCTGGTGGTTCTGGTTCTCAGAGGGCCTCCTTCAGATTTAGGGCCTGTAAATCTGCCTGTGTCTGGGGTACTAGATATGCCCACCCCCCAAAAATGGATTAAATAGATTTGTTTTCTCACCCATCTACACAATACCCCATAATGACAAAGTGAAAACACGTTTTTATAAATTTTTGCATATGTATTGAAAATGAAATACAGAAATATCTCATTTACATAAGTATTCACACCCCTGAGTCAATACTTTGTAGAAGCACTTTTGGTGGCGATTACAGCTTTGAGTCGTCTTGGGTATGTCCGGATCAACTTTGAACATCTGGATTTTGAGATTTTCTCCCATACTTCCTTGCAGATTTTCTCAAGCTCTGTTAAGTTAGTCTCTCTCAGAGTCTTTCACGTGCCTTTTGCAAACTTTCTCAGGAGTGGCTTCCATCTAGCCACTTTCCCGTGAAGCCCAGATTGGTGAAGTGCTGTAGAGACTGTTGTCCTTCTGGCAGGTTCTCCCATCTCAGCCAAGGAACCCTGTAGTTCTGTCAGAGTGGTCATTGGGTTCTTGGTCACCTCCCTGACCAAGGTCCTTCTTGCCCGGTTGCTCAATTTGGTCGGA
>NC_059198.1:36847922-36865422 GCF_020615455.1 Coregonus clupeaformis | reverse complement strand
ACAGACAAATCAAATCAAAATCAAAGTTTATTGGTCGCGTACACAGATTTGCAGATGTTATCGCAGTTGGAGCGAGATGCTTGTGTTTCTAGATCCAACAGTGCAGTAATAATATACTTAGCAATACAAAACAATATGCACATAATCCAAAAAGGTCAAATTAAGAAATTAAGAATAATTAGAACGAGCAATATCAGAGTCCGGAACAAACTTTCTTGTTCAAGGGTTTTTCTTTATTTTTTAATATTTTCTACATTGTAGAATAAAAGTGAAGACATCAAAACTATGAAATAACACACATGGAATCATGTAGTAACCCAAAAAGTGTTAAACAAATCAAAATATATTTTATATTTGAGATTCTTCAAATAGCTACCCTTTGTTGCCTTGATGACAGCTTTGCACACTCTTGGCATTCTCTCAACCAGCTTCATGAGGTAGTCACCTGGAATGCATTTCAATTAACAGGTGTGCCTTCTTAAAAGTTAATTTGTGGAATTTCTTTCCTTCTTAATGTATTTGAGCCAATCAGTTGTGTTGTGACAAGGTAGGGGGAGTATACAGAAGATAGCCCTATTTGGTAAAAGACCAAGTCCATATTAAGGCAAGAACAGCTCAAATAAGCAAAGAGAAACGACAGTCCATCATTACTTTAAGACATGAAGGAGTCAATTTCTTCAAGTGCAGTTGCAAAAACCATCAAGCGCTATGATGAAACTGGCTCTCATGAGGACCGCCACAGGAATGGAAGACCCAGAGTTACCTCTGCTGCAGAGGATAAAATCATTAGGGTTACCAGCCTCAGAAATTGCAGCCCAAATAAATGCTTCACAGAGTTCAAGTCACAGACACATCTCAACATCAACTGTTCAGAGGGGACAGTGTGAATCAGGCCTTCACCAAAAAGAAGAAGAGACCTGCTTGGGCCAAGAAACACGAGCAATGGACATTAGACCGGTGGAAATTAGTCCTTTTGTCTGGAGTCCAAATTGGAGATGTTTGGTTCCAACCGCTGTGTCTTTGTGAGACGCAGAGTAGGTGAAAGGAGGATCTCCGCATGTCTAGTTCCCACCGTAAAGCATGGAGGAGGAGGTGTTATGGTGTGGGGGTGCTTTGCTGGTGACACTAACCAGCATGGCTACCACAGCATTCTGCAGCGTTACGCCATCCCATCTGGTTTGGGCTTAGTGGGACTATCATTTGTTTTTCAACAAGACAATGACCCAACAAACCTCCAGGCTGTGTAAGGGCTATTTTACCAAGAAGTGATGGAGTGCAGCATCAGATGACCTGGCCTCCACAATCCCCCGACCTCAACCCAATTGAGATGATTTGGAATGATTCAGACGGCAGAGTCAACGAAAAGCAGCCAACAGGTGCTTAGCATATGTGGGAACTCCTTCAAGACTGTTGGAAAAGCATTCCAGGTGAAGCTGGTTGAGAGAATGCCAAGAGCGTGCAAAGCTGTCGTCAAGGCAAAGGGTGGCTATTTGAAGAATCTCAAATATAAAATATATTTTGATTTGTTTAACACTTTTTTGGTTACTACATGATGTCTTCACTATTATTCTACAATGTAGGAAAAAATAAAAATAAAGAAAAACACTTGAATGATTATTTGTGTCCTAATTTTTGACTGGTACTGTATATAGAGTATATATACACCACAGTTCAAAAGTTTGGGGTCACTTAGAAATGTCATTTTTTGTCCATTAAAATAACATCAAATTGATCTGAAATACAGTGTAGACATTGTTAATGTTGTAAATGGCTATTGTAGCTGGAAATGGCTGATTTTTAATGGAATATCTACATAGGCGTACAGAGGCCCATTATCAGCAACCATCAGTCCTGTGTTCCAATGGCACGTTGTGTTTGCTAATCCAAGTTTATCATTTAAAAAGGCTAATTGATCCCCTTGATGAATTATGTTAGCACAGCTGAAAACTGTTATGCTGATTAAAGAACCAATAAAACTGGCCTTCTTGAGACTAGTTGAGTATCTGGAGCATCAGCAATTGTGGGTTCGATTACAGGCTCAAAATGTCCAGAAACAAATAACTTTCTTCTGAAACTTGTCAGTCTATTCTTGTTCTGAGAAATGAAGGCTATTCCATGTGATAAATTGCCAAGAAACTGAAGATCTCATAAAACACTGTGTACTACTCCCTTCACAGAACAGTGCAAACTGGCTCTAACCAGAATAGAATTAGGAGTGGGAGGCCCCGGTGCACAACTGAGCAAGAGGACAAATACATTAGAGTGTCTAGTTTGAGAAACAGGCGCCTCACAGGTCCTCAACTGGCAGCTTCATTAAATAGTACCCGCAAAACACCAGTCTCAACGTCAACAGTGAAGAGGTGACTCCAGGATGCTGACCTTCTAGGCAGAGTTGCAAAGAAAAAGCCATATCTCAGACTGCCCATCTTAATATTTTCTTTTTATTGGCCAGTCTGAGATATGGCGTTTTGTTTTTACATAGGGCAAAGTAGTCTCTAAGGTGCAGGGTAGAGTACCGGGTGGTAGCCAGCTAGAAACAGTGATTAAGGTACAGGGCAGGGTACTGGGTGGAGGCCGGCTAGTGGTGACTGTTTAAAAGTCTGATGGCCTGGAGATAGAAGCTGTTTATCAGTCTCTCGGTCCCAGCTTTGATGCACCTGTACTGTCTTCTCCTTCTGGATGGTAGCGGGGTGAACAGGCCGTAGCTTGGGTGGGTGAGGTCCTTGATGATTTTCTTGGCCTTCCGGTGACACCGGGCGCTGTAGTCCTGGAGGGTAGGCAATGTGCCCCCGAAGATGCATTGGGCTGACCGCACCGCCCCCTGGAGAGCCTTGCGGTTGCGGACGGTGCAATAACCATACCAGGCGGTGATACAGCCCGACAGGATGCTCTCAATGGTGCATTTGTAGAAGTTTGTGAGGGTCTTAGGGGCCAAGCCAAATTTCTTCAGCCTCCTGAGGTTGAAGAGGTGCTGTTGCACCTTCTTCACCACACTGTCTGTGTGAAGGGACCATTTCAGGTCGTCACGCTGAGGAACTTTAAGCTTTTGACCTACAGTACTGCGGCCCTGTCGATGTGGATGGGGGCGTGCTCTCTCTGCTGTCTCCTGAAGTCCACAATCAACTCCTTCATTTTGTTGACGTTGAGGGAGAGGTTATTTTCCTGGCACCACTCTGCCAGTGCTCTCACCTCCTCCCTGTAGGATGTCTCATCATTGTTGGTAATCAGGCCTACCACTGTTGTGTCGTCACCAAGCTTGATGATTGAGTTGGAGATGTGAGTGGCCACACAGTAATGGATGAACAGAGAGTACAGGAGGGGGCTGAGCACGCACCCCTGTCTGGTCCCCGTCTTGAGGATCAACGTGGCGTAGGTGTTGTTGCCTACCTTCAACACAGGAAGTCCAGGACCCAGTTGCACAGGGAGGGCTTCAGACCCAGGGCCCTGAGCTTAGTGATGCGCTTGGAGGGCACTATGGTGTTAAAGGCTGAGCTGTAGTCAATGAACAACATTCTTACATAGGTATTTCTCTTGTCCAGGTGGGATAGGGCAGTGTGCGATAGTGTCGTCCATGGATCTGTTGGGGTGATATGCAAATTGTAGTGGGTCTAGGGTGTTGGGTAAGATGGAGGTGATATGATCCTTAACTAGCCTCTCAAAGCACTTCATGATGACAGAAGTGAGTGCGATAGGGCAATAGTCATTTAGTTCAGTTACCTTCGCTTTCTTGGGTATAGGAACAATGGTGGACATCTTGAAGCAAGTGGGGACAGAAGACTGGGATATGGAGACATTGAAAATGTCCGTAAACAAGGCGGCTTGGGATGTCGTCTGGGCCTTGGGAAGTTCAAACAAAGGATCCAGTTCAGGGAAGTCGAATTTCTGCTTGAATATTTGGTGAGTGACCACCGATCTAATCTCCAAACGTGCTTTCGGCTGTAGGTAATAATACAACAAACGTTCTGAGCAAATAATGTAAGAAATAACAAAACAACAAAAATACTGCAAGTTAGAAACAGGGCAACCGTGTCTGTCGGCGCCAACTTGTTGACCGCATCGTATCATGTGTCAGTGCATGTTAAATATGGACACTAAATCCAATTAACATGCACACACACACCAGGGTCCACTCCAGACACGAGGGAGCGAGCACAGAGCCAAATGCCAATGTGATTTACACTAGGGGAGAAAATGAGGGATACTTAGACATGAGGGAGCGAGCACAGAGCTGAATGTCAATGTGATTTACACCAGGGGAGAAAATGAGGAATACTTAGACATGAGAGAGCGAGCACAGAGCTGAATGTCAATGTGATTTACATGGGAAGAATTGGTGGACGCTTTTCACGTTTTTACTAGCAGAGAGGAATTAAGAGAAAAAACCCAAGCCTATTCTTTAAGGGAGAGAATCCAATACATTCTGACTCCTCCACTGTAATTTCACTTCTGGACCTCCAGGGGGTTTTCATTGATAAAGGTTCTGTATTCATGTAATGAAATTACTTCTTGTGTCAGGCCAGAGAGACGATGGAGGGACAAAATAACCACTTTGATGAGGAACGGCCATCATCGCCACTCCAGAGATTAGCGACTGAAGGGAAAGTTTCTGTAACGATTACTGGACCACTGTAACTTTATGAGCCATTAACTGTATGCACCTTTATGCACCACTATAACCTTTCACCATCTTCCCCAAATGCAGACTATATACCTTCATTTAGACAGGTAAGTCATTGAGAGCAAATTATATTTTTTTACAATAATAACCTGGTGAACTACTTGAGGGAACATTATACTGTTTATCACTCCAAGGACATACAATAAATCTGAAACAGAATATACTCTATATTTGAACTTTATATCAGGAAGATACAAGGGGACAATAATATCTCATTTTATGACAAGAACCAGGCAGGCTAAACTACACTAAACACTTTTTAAAATCTGATTCAGAATACAGTTGTATATCAGCTTTACATCATGCAGAGAGAAAGAGAGGATAAGTTGACATTCTTTCATTTCCTTTCATTTCCTCTTCAGAGTGAAGAAGTTCTTAACTTAACTTCACCGTCTCAATGGACAGGAAATAGAGCTATCACGCACGCACACACCTGGTGGCAGGAGAGAGAGGAGGGAGGAGAGAGAGGAGGGAGGAGAGAGAGGAGGGAGGAGAGAGAGGAGGCAGGAGAGAGAGGAGGCAGGAGAGAGAGGAGGGAGGAGAGAGAGGAGGCAGGAGAGAGAGGAGCGAGGAGAGAGAGGAGGGAGGAGAGAGAGGAGCGAGGAGAGAGAGGAGGGAGGAGAGAGAGGAGGGAGGAGGGAGAGGAGGGAGGAGAGGGAGGAGGGAGAGGAGGGAGGAGAGAGAGTAGGGAAGAGAGAGAGAAGGGAGGAGAGAGAGGAGGGAGAGAGAGAGGAGGGAGAGAGAGGAGGGAGGAGAGAGAGGAGGGAAGGGAGAGAGGAGGGAGAGAGAGGAGGGAGGAGAGAGAGGAGGAAGGAGAGAGAGGAGAAAGGAGAGAGAGGAGGGAGGAGAGAGAGGAGGCAGGAGAGAGAGGAGTTAGGAGAGAGAGGAGGGAGAGAGAGGAGGGAGGAGAGAGAGGAGTGAGGAGAGAGAGGAGGGAGGAGTGAGAGGAGGGAGGAGAGGGAGGAGGGAGAGGAGGGAGGAGAGAGAGTAGGGAAGAGAGAGAGAAGGGAGGAGAGAGAGGAGGGAGAGAGAGGAGGGAGGAGAGAGAGGAGGGAAGGGAGAGAGGAGGGAGAGAGAGGAGGGAGGAGAGAGAGGAGGAAGGAGAGAGGGGAAAGGAGAGAGAGGAGGGAGAGAGAGAGGAGGGGGAGAGAGAGGGGCGGGAGAGAGAGGAGAGAGGAGAGAGATGAGGGAGGAGAGAGGAGGGAGGAGAGGGAGGAGGGAGAGAGAGGAGGGAGGAGCGAGAGTAGGGAGGAGAGAGAGAAGGGAGGAAAGAGAGGAGAGAGGAGAGAGTAGGGAGGAGAGAGAGGAGGGAGAGAGAGAGGAGGGAGGAGAGAGGAGGGAGGAGAGAGAGGAGGGAGGAGAGAGAGGAGGGAGGGGAGAGAGGAGGGAGGAGAGAGAGGAGGGAGGAGCGAGAGGAGGGAGGAGAGAGAGAAGGGAGGAGAGATAAGAGGGAGGAGAGAGAGAGGAGGGAGGAGATAGAGAAGGGAGGAGAGAGGGGAGGGAGGAGAGAGAGGAGGGAGGAGAGAGGAGGCAGGAGAGAGAGGAGGGAGGAGAGAGAGGAGGGAGGAGAGAGAGAAGGGAGGAGAGAGAGAGGAGGGAGGAGAGAGAGGAGGGAGGAGAGAGAGAAGGGAGGAGAGAGAGGAGGGAGGAGAGAGAGGAGCAAGGAGATTGAGGAGGGAGGAGAGAGAGGAGGGAGGAGAGAGGATGGAGAAGAGAGAGGAGGGAGGATGTTAGAAGGACAGTGTTCTTCTCCCCAGAAACAGATGACATAGCATTTATTTTACATAAATAGAGCCAGAACTCTGTTTACAATAGAGACTGTCTGGGGACTCCTTCATAAGACTAGGACATCATGAGGAAAGACAGAGGCTATGGACATCTGTATCTGTTTTAAATGTATTTTGACCGTTTTTTAAATAATTCTGACTGATGTTTGACTGATGTAAGGTTCTGATGTGAAATTGGCCCTAAAGTCATTTTAAAATCTGTTTCTGTTTCACTACAGTTCCTGCTACAGTCGTCAGAGCACAGCTGTCAGTCAACATGTAGGTAGGGAATTTTAAATGTTAATCAGGTATGCTGTAATTGACTGTGTGAAAAACATTTTAACTCCACATAGTTTGTAGTCTCGCCATAATGTAGGACATCAAATATGAAGGTGTTCAGTACAGACAGAGTACACAATGAAGTAGTCATTATCAGTATTATTGTCAACACCATCATCCAGAATCAAACCACTATGTTCCCAACCCCGTCAACCCTCTCAGTCCCTTTACTGGACCAGGCCAAATTATCATTGAGTGTGCATCTCTACTCTGTACCCCATTCCACTGACTCTGTCCTCTGTATTATTCCATGCATTTAAATGGACAAGTTTATTCCGACATGGCCAATTGAATTAGCGCTGCTGTTGGAGCTAGCGGAGGTGTTCCGTTAGCGCTTGATTAGCAGGGGTAATTGTCTCTCAGACAGAGAGCGTAATGGGAAGAGAGAAGCTGACGAAACACAACACACTGGGAACTGGGACTCTGCATCCTGCAGTAGATGTCTTCATTACAGCATACATCAAAATAGAGTAATTTTTCATTGCATATTTGTACCATGAATGCATACATGGTTCCATGAATTGCTGCAGAGACAAGCTAAAGGCTTGGATAAATATATTCCCTATTTATTTCACCTACTGCACTCCCCATTGAATGTGAACAATGCTGCTGCCACTACAGTGCTGATCTAATAACAATTGTCTAACGCGTCGATCCACAACACTGTCTAAACAGCTACACTGCCTTTGTGTTCCTGTTTAGATTTTCTGTGTCAGAGGAAATAGCTTACTAATGATGGATTATAACGGGATGTTTTTCCTGTCTCTGAAGGATGTTCTATTAACAATAGAACAGAGAGAGAGAGAGAGAGAGAGAGAGAGAGAGAGAGAGAGAGAGAGAGAGAGAGAGAGAGAGAGAGAGAGAGAGAGAGAGAGAGAGAGAGAGAGAGAGAGAGAGAGAGAGAGAGAGAGAGAGAGAGAGAGAGAGAGAGAGAGAGAGAGAGAGAGAGAGAGAGGAGAGAGAGAGAGAGAGAGAGAGAGAGAGAGAGAGAGAGAGAGAGAGAGAGTTAGAGAGGGAGGGAGAGAGTTAGAGAGAGAGAGAGCGAGAGAGTGAGAGAGAGCGATAGAGAGATAGTGAGATAGAGAGATAGCGAGATAGGGAGAGAGAGAGAGAGGGAGAGGGAGAAAGGGAGAGAGGTGGAGACGGCAGGCTCTGAGGTCTAGAACCCAGGTGATCATCCATCACCGTGGCAACCCAATGGGATGTGAACACAATGAGCAGGTGATTAATCAGGAAGCTGCTCGGCCCTCTCCACAGCAGCTACTGTACAGGGTGTGCAGGGAGCAAAGGCTCATGGGAATACAGCGTGGTGGTGCCAAGGCTGACTCTGTTGACTGAGGTTGGCAAGGGGTAGGGCTGGTGGGTGGTGATAGGGGGTAAGGAGTGGGGTGCAGTGGGTAAGTGTATGGGGCGAGGATAGGGGATAAATGTTGAAGGGGTGTAGGGGTATGGGGCAAAATAAAATGTGTCACGTGCTGAATACAACAGGTGTAGGCTTTGCTGTGAAATGCTTACTTACGAGCCCCAACAATGCAGAGTAAAAGTACGAAAATATTAGGAACAAAAAAATAAAAAAGGAAATAGTAACACAATAAAATAACAATAACGAGACTAGATACAGTGAGGAAAAAAGTATTTGATCCCCTGCTGATTTTGTACGTTTGCCTACTGACAAAGACATGATCAGTCTATAATTTTAATGGTAGGTTTATTTGAACAGTGAGAGACAGAATAACAACAAAAAATCCAGAAAAACGCATGTCAAAAATGTTATAAATTGATTTGCATTTTAATGAGGGAAATAAGTATTTGACCCCTCTGCAAAACATTACTTAGTACTTGGTGGCAAAACCCTTGTTGGCAATCACAGAGGTCAGACGTTTCTTGTAGTTGGCCACCAGGTTTGCACACATCTCAGAAGGGATTTTGTCCCACTCCTCTTTGCAGATCTACTCCTAGTCATTAAGGTTTCGAGCCTGACGTTTGGCAACTCGAACCTTCAGCTCCCTCCACAGATTTTCTATGGGATTAAGGTCTGGAGACTGGCTAGGCCACTCCAGGACCTTAATGTGCTTCTTCTTGAGCCACTCCTTTGTTGCCTTGGGTCATTGTCATGCTGGAATACCCATCCACGACCCATTTTCAATGCCCTGGCTGAGGGAAGGAGGTTCTCACCCAAGATTTGATGGTACATGGCCCCGTCCATCGTCCCGCTGATGCGGTGAAGTTGTCCTGTCCCCTTAGCAGAAAAACACCACCAAAGCATAATGTTTCCACCTCCATGTTTGACGGTGGGGATGGTGTTCTTGGGGTCATAGGCAGCATTCCTCCTCCTCCAAATACGGCGAGTTGAGTTGATGCCAAAGAGCTCAATTTTGGTCTCATCTGACCACAACACTTTCACCCAGTTCTCCTCTGAATCATTCAGATGTTCATTGGCAAACTTCAGACGGCCCTGTATATGTGCTTTCTTGAGCAGGGGGACCTTGCGGGCGCTGCAGGATTTCAGTCCTTCACAGCGTAGTGTGTTACCAATTGTTTTTTGGTGACTATGGTCCCAGCTGCATTGAGATCAATGAAAAGATCCTCCCGTGTAGTTCTGGGCTGATTCCTCACCGTTCTCATGATCATTGCAACTCCACGAGGTGAGATCTTGCATGGAGCCCCAGGCCGAGGGAGATTGACAGTTATTTTGTGTTTCTTCCAACTGTTGTCACCTTCTCACCAAGCTGCTTGGCGATGGTCTTGTAGCCCATTCCAGCCTTGTGTAGGTCTACAATCTTGTCCCTGACATCCTTGGAGAGCTCTTTGTTCTTGGCCATGGTGGAGAGTTTGGAATCTGATTGATTGATTGCTTCTGTGGACAGGTGTCTTTTAAACAGGTAACAAGCTGAGATTAGGAGCACTCCCTTTAAGAGTGTGCTCCTAATCTCAGCTCATTACCTGTATAAAAGACACCTGGGAGCCAGAAATCTTTCTGATTGAGAGGGGGTCAAATACTTGTTTCCCTCATTAAAATGCAAATCAATTTATAACATTTCTGACATGCGTTTTTCTGGATTTTTTGGTTGTTATTCTGTCTCTCACTGTTCAAATAAGCCTACCATTAAAATGATAGACTGATCATTTCTTTGTCAGTGGGCAAACGTACAAAATCAGCAGGGGATCAAATACTTTTTTCCCTCACTGTACATGGAGTACCAGTACCGAGTCAATGTGCAGGGGTACGAGGTAGTTGAGGCAATTGAGGTAATATGTACATGCAGGTAGGGGTAAAAGTGACTAGTCAACCAGGATAGATAATAAACAGAGTAGCATCAGCGTGTGTGAAGAGTGTGAAAGAGTGTGAAAGTGTGTCTGTGTGTGAGTGTGTGTGGCGTCAATATGCATGTGTGTGTGTGTGTTTTGTGTGAGTGTGTGTGTGTGTGTATGTACTGTGTGTGTTGGAGTGTCAACGTAGTGTGTGTGAGTGTGTGGGTAGAGTCCAGTGAGTGTGCATAGAGCCGGTGCAAGAGAGTCAGTGCCAGAAAATAAATACATCAATAACTGAAATGTAGCAGCCTGCGTCAGTCTTGGAGGTGGAACCTAAATGAGAATTCCCGCTCTACGACAGGAAACAGGTGTGGCAACTTCCTCTGAGGTGGGCCTTTATTGAAAGGTAGAAAAACAGACACAACCTTGTTTCACATTCTTTAATAACAGAAACAAACAACGCAGTAGGAGGCTACCACAGCTGTTTCCCACCGAAATACAGGGAAACTCCAGGTGTTGTAGCCTACAGCATGCGCTGAGGGCTCTGTACGCAGCTGACGCGTTTTGCTCGACAAAAAGCTGCGTAAGCCAAAAGTCTCTCGTCTGAGTGAATTGTACCCTTCCTGTTCATAGCCCAATTTTAAGAGAGAATCCATGGGGAACACAATCAAAGACACACAGGAATGGCAAAAGAGTAATATCTCTCTCTCTCTCTATCTATCTCTCTCCTCTCTCTCCTCTCCCCTCTCTCTGTCTCTCTGTCTCTCTGTCTCTCTGTCTCTCTGTGTCTCTGTGTCTCTGTGTCTCTGTGTCTCTGTGTCTCTGTGTCTGTCTCTCGCTCTCTCTCTCTGTCTTCACCAAGAGGACTTTACTTCTTCTTTCTAGTTGTTCTAAAACTTTTAATGTATTTTTATTACTGCAGGGAGTCCAAAGAGGGAGAGGGGGAGAGGGGGAGAGGGGGAGAGAAGGAGGGGGGAGAGAAGGCGAGGGGGAGAGAAGGAGAGGGGGAGAGAAGGAAAGGGGGAGATTAAATGCATTGTGAAATAATGACATTTAAAAGATTTAGGAAATTCCAAAAGCAAAATAGTGAACATTCAATTGCCAAAACAGTGAAAACAGTGAAAACAGGTCCACATTATTTCAGTTGTGTATATTACTTCGTTACGACATTATTGTTTTTCATTCCTTATTAAAGTCATCATCTCATCTCTGCTCAGGCAGTAGCAGCCAGCCAGCCAGTCAGACAACGTTATCTCTCTAATCCCCGTACTGTACTGTCTTTAGTCATCCTATTTAGCTAGGCTAGCCTGCCTAAGCATGCTGCATCATTTTACTAGTTCTTCAAGGTAGATTCGGCATACTTTCACCAACAGTCTCTGTCCCTCTCTATCGTTGCTGTGTTGTGTACATTCCTCTCTCATGCGGTCTATGCAATTTGTGTGTATCTAACCTAACATAGCAGGAGTAAAAGTGTATCCATCTCCGTCCGAGATGGAAAGAACAGACACAATGGTTAATTACCACATTTCTGCACTGACCTAGGTTGAATATTTGCTTACTGAAAATTACAACTCCCTTTAGCCCAGCATCCCACATAGGTCTTGACTTGATTTCCCTTTTGAATGATTCGATTTCTCTCTAGAGATACGGTGCATTGGGCTCACCAAAAAAAAAACAGAACTAAACGGAATTTAAGTAATTGAACCGAACGGTCAATTAGTTGTTTAATAACCCCCCCACAAAATAAGAAAATGTTGGTTCATCGCTCAGCACTAGTGAAGTACCACAGGACAGACAGAGGGCAGTTAGCTGACTGCCACACCTACTGACACCTCTCTCTGAATCTCCAAACAAAACACTACCAAGAGGCCCCCGGTTTCATTTTAAGTGATGAAGGGTTTGTTTGAGGGAAAATTAGAGGTCTTTTAATCAATAATGCTGAAAACATTTCTAGATGTCTGGTTTATTTTTCGTTCATACAGTACATCGAAGAATGAACCTTGGATGTTTTGACGTGCTCATAAATATTTAGTTTTTGTACATTAGGGATTAAGCCCCGAGCATTGATCAAATATCAAATGTTAATTCTACTCGGTCTCTGATTTTATTGCAAAATTCATGCAATGCATAAGCATAGTTCTCAGCACTTATTTTCATCAAAACACACACTTATGTTATTAATGTCAGCACAGTGCAATGATAAATCTTGTAAACCAATACCAATGGGTATGTACTGTGTTCACATCATGATATGTGATGCTAATCAAATAGGCATGTGTGGGTGTAGTTTGTAGGCTATTTCCCAAAGAAGAAGAATTTCTACAGCAAACTACTTTCTCTTCTCTACACATCAATGCAGAGAAGTAAAATGAAGAAAAGCTGAGTATTCTGGTAGAGCTCTCTGTTGTTACTGTTGTTCATAAACAATATTCCCTTCGCAAATCTACTTGATCAATCGGTAATGCTCTTAATATGAGCTGAGAGGCAACAGCATGGATACTTCTTTCATCTTAAACACAAACACAGAAAACACAAACACAGAAAGAACAATATCTATAAGACATGCCAAGGCTGCAAATCTCACCACAATTAATATCATATTTCATACTCTGTCTCTCTCTTCTCTCTCTCTCTCTCTGTCTCTCTCCTTCTCCCTCTATCTGTCTCTGTCTCTGTGTGTGTATCTCTCTCTCTCTCTCTCTCTCTCTCTCTCTCTCTCTCTCCTCTCTTTCTCCCTCCTTCTCCCTCTATCTCTCTCTCTGTCTGTCTGTCTCTCTCTCTCTATTCTCTCTCTCTCTCTCTCTCTCCTTCTCCCTCTATCTGTCTCTGTCTCTGTGTGTGTATCTCTCTCTCTCTCTCTCTCTCTCTCTCTCTCTCTCTCTCTCTCTAGGTAAAGATAAAGGAGAAGAGGGGTGATTGGATGGGGGATGAGGAGGGATGGCATGGAGCATATTTTTTAACCAGCGCCAACAGTGAGCGCCAACAAAAGAATGACTCCCCATGGGTCCCTGCCTTTCTCTATGGGGGGTCCTTATCTTTTGTTGTTGCTCTGCCTCACTCTCTTTTTCTCATGTCTCTGTCTATCGCTGTCTCCCATCTCCTATTCTTCCCTCTCCTCCTTTCCCTTCATGTCTAGTGTTCTCTCTCTCTCTCTCTCTCTCTCTCTCTCTCTCTCTCTCTCTCTCTCTCTCCTCTATCTCTCTCTCTCTCTCTCTCTCCAATAGACTTTATTGACATGGCAAGTAAAATTACTTACATTGTCAAAGTATAGGTATAACAAAAATGGTGGGACCAACAGCAATAATAATTATAGTAGTAGTGGAAATGGGATTACCATTAACAGCAACTACAACAACAATATTAATGAGAATAACAATTCATTAAAGCAATAGTAGTCGACCAATCTCAACATGACTGAGAAGACACATTACATGGTATGAAAGCCAAAACAAAACAGGAAATATTACTGACATTACATTACACTTTTCACTGGCTGTCCCTCAGGTTGTGGCAGGAGGACACATATTTGGCTGCCAAAATTGCACATTTTGGCTTTTCACCCAATAAATATTGGATTTTTTCTTCCTCTTTTATAGTTTCAAATTCTTTGTACTGAATGATAATTTTGGGAAAGAAAGATTCTCTTAGGTCTGAGTATTTTTCACAGTGTAGTAGGAAATGCAGCTCTGTCTCTACCTCTCCCCGGGGGGCAGAGTGAGCACAGCCTGTCCTCTCTGGGCAGCCAGGTTTGCCTGTGACGACCGGTCTCTATAGCCAGACTGTGCTCACTGAGTCTCTCTCTCTATATTTCTCTCCCCTCTTCCCCTCCACCTTCCCTCTATTCTCCCCTGGTATCTGAGGGTATAAACCGCCTGTGTCTATCCTCTGTCCAGAGTATTAATAAACTGTCAGTGACATCATACAGCATTCAGCCATGGACATGAGGCATTAACACTGACTACAGAGAAGACTACTGTTAGATGTATAGGGGCATTAACACTGACTACAGAGAAGACTACTGTTAGATGTATAGGGGCATTAACACTGACTACAGAGAAGACTACTGTTAGATGTATAGGGGCATTAACACTGACTACAGAGAAGACTACTGTTAGATGTATAGGGGCATTAACACTGACTACAGAGAAGACTACTGTTAGATGTATAGGGGCATTAACACTGACTGCAGAGAAGACTACTGTTAGATGTATAGGGGCATTAACACTGACTACAGAGAAGACTACTGTTAGATGTACAGGGGCATTAACACTGACTACGGTGGCTGGCAGACTCCTCTGATCTAGCTTAGTCTAGAGATAAGCCTATCACACCCCACTCTAGAGAGACGACTGCATGTAGTCTATTGTGCAAATCAAGCCCTTAGGATCTCCTGACAAAATAATCATTATCCTGCCTCTACTGACAGCACTTGACATAATGATGTTGTTAGAATGCATGTAACAGTGTGAAACTATGGAAATATTGTTATTATTGTCACTGCTCTGACAAGCGTTGTCTATCGTTCGTGACAGTTTTCGTGAGGGCCTGACTGACGGCTGACCTGTCCCAGTACTACTGTGTTACTGTATATACACACAGAGACCAGACCTGACACTGTGTTCCAACAAACTGACTGTTGAGTCAGACATTAAGGGGACGAGAGAGAAAGGAGGGAGGGAGGGGAGAGGTGAAGGGAGGAGAAATGAAGAGAGAGAGATAATACGAGAAAGAGAGAAGTGTAGAAGTTGGAGAGAGATTAATATGAGAGTGAGTTAGAGAGAGATACATAGGAAGGGTGATGGATGGAGAGGGAGAAAGAGGGAGTGATAGAGAGATACAGGGGGAAATATGGGTAGCAATGGATGAGGGACTGGCAACGCTGGTAAAGACTCACCTGGATCAACGAGAGGTCCTTCAGATTGAGTCTGAACAGGTGGTTTCTGAAAGCAACAGAGATAGGGAGGAGAGATGAAGGTATAATCTTCTCTAAAAAGACAACATCTGAAAACAGAGAAGCGGACAGGAGATCATTTCTGGTCAGCGGTGTCCAAAGATACAGTATATCTGGGTTATTTTACCCCCATTTTGGTTATTTTCTCTCCCTCATCAAACCTGTGATGAATCATACTTATCTTTCTGGGTCACTCCAAAGGGGCTGTTCAGATGTAACCACGTATAGGAACACTTGATTACTACCTTACTGCCATAACAGTCCGAAACAAGTTATATCTTTGTGGTTTTGAATAGAAATCCAGTCTAAACTGAACAGAATAAAGATTGAATACTTCATGTAAACTATTCCAGTGATAAGTCCTAGTCAGGGTATGAGTTTTCTGTAGACACAGATGTGGGATCAGCTCACTCTTTCCAAAGTCTAACCCTAACCATTAGTGGAGAAATTGCCAAACTAATCTTAAATCAGTGTCTAGGGGTCACCTCCAGACAAACTCATCCCTGAGTGATTTTCACAGGTCCATCTTTCTGTCTCTCTGTCTGAACAGACCATAGGGCCTGAGGCTGTGTGGGTGAGTGTGTGTGTGGTCCCACATTCATGGGTGTATCAGCGAGACCAACGGTGAAACTTCACTTTAATGAACACCCGTACTCTGTCCTTGCCTTAAGTCTCTTCTGAATGGTTACATTTAGATTATATGTTTTGTTTGGTCTTTCAAACTTTCCACAAAACATTACAGGCTAATGAGTAGTGTGTAGGATGAGTGGCCTGTCCTTTGACTACCAATCATTTCAGTTTGATTGTATAAGTTCAGCATTCTAGCACAAGACTCGTCATTATAGCAGCCTTATTATTATATATTTTTTTAGCAGATTTAACGTTTTATATTAAGGAGGTTTCATTTCTAATCAGTTTTGGCCTTGAATGTCAGAGAATGAGATTCGCATTGACTTGGGGAGCAAGAAAATACCCTCCCTTTGGCTAGAAACTCATTGCAGGTTTAGAAAATGACTTAAAAAAACAAAAACTTTTATTCCTACCCTGTGATGGATTTTTTCTGAACTAACTTCTTATCTTTTTTAACCACAGATCATAAAGAAATGTGCTGTTTTCACATACAGTGTGTAGACACTGGTTTGGTCCTGGAGATAATGAAAAGCGGTAGAATTGCCCTTTAATTCATGTCAGGAAAGTAATGTATATAGGCCTCTATTCTGTAATGCTACTCTCCCACTGAAACCTCTTCACATAGGATAAGTCGATAGGAGCACGTATAGGCATGCACGCACACAAACCCCATCCTATCTATCTTCTGAAGAGTGGCTACAGCATTTCACAGGGCAGGCTGTGGTCTAAGACCCTTTTTTACAGTATATTAACATCTACAATCGATCTGCTGCCATTATCACTCAGTCCTCTCTCTGGCCATCAGGTCACAGACAGACATACCCTCTCTGGCTAACTCCATTTGAGATTTAGACATTGAATGTGAGCATTTAACGTTGGCACCAAATGTTCTAAGACAATACAATCTGTGTTCTAATGTTAAACGTCTTGAATTAAACCAACTGGATCCATAATACGGACTTATTGGACTCATGGAAACTTCCAGTCAGACTGATCCAACACACAGAGAATATAGAGCCCATTCAGTCAGACAGAGTAGGTCTTGTCCCAAATCAAACCCTAGACTCCTGGACAATCATCAACGATCCCTCTCAGCTAGACAGAGTAGGCCTTGTCCCAAATCAAACCCTAGACTCCTGGACAATCATCAACGATCCCTCTCAGCTAGACAGAGTAGGCCTTGTCCCAAATCAAACCCTAGACTCCTGGACAATCATCAACGATCCCTCTCAGCTAGACAGAGTAGGTCTTGTCCCAAATCAAACCCTAGACTCCTGGACAATTATCAACGATCCCTCTCAGCTAGACAGAGTAGGCCTTGACCCAAATCAACCACTAGACTCCTGGACAATCATCAACGATCCCTCTCAGCTAGATAGAGTAGGCCTTGTCCCAAATCAACCCCTAGACTCCTGGACAATCATCAACAATCCCTCTCAGCTAGACAGAGTAGGCCTTGTCCCAAATCAAACCCTAGACTCCTGGACAATCATCAACGATCCCTCTCAGCTAGACAGAGTAGGCCTTGTCCCAAATCAAACCCTAGACTCCTGGACAATCATCAACGATCCCTCTCAGCTAGACAGAGTAGGCCTTGTCCCAAATCAAACCCTAGACTCCTGGACAATCATCAACGATCCCTCTCAGCTAGACAGAGTAGGCCTTGTCCCAAATCAAACCCTAGACTCCTGGACAATCTTCTAAATCCCTCTCACTGAGCCTATTTAGGTTGAAAGAGGCCTTGTTCCAAATCAACCCATAGCCCCTTAGCCATGGACACTTCTCCTAGATCTCTGTCTCTACGCCCACAGAGACAGAGAAGAAAGACCAGACCACTCCAGGTACAGACAGGCCCACCCTTTAGCCCCTGGGTCAGGCTATTGT
>NC_059198.1:36802922-36842922 GCF_020615455.1 Coregonus clupeaformis | reverse complement strand
TTTTCACACACTGTTGCTGGTATTTTGGCCCATTCCTCCATGCAGATCTCCTCTAGAGCAGTGATGTTTTGGGGCTGTCGCTGGGCAACACAGACCTTCAACTCCCTCCAAAGATTTTCTATGGGGTTGAGATCTGGAGACTGGCTAGGCCACTCCACGACCTTGAAATGCTTCTTACGAAGCCACTCCTTCGTTGCCCGGGCGGTGTGTTTGGGATCATTGTCATGCTGAAAGACCCAGCCACGTTTCATCTTCAATGCCCTTGTTGATGGAAGGAGGTTTTCACTCAAAATCTCACGATACATGGCCCCATTCATTCTTTCCTTTACACGGATCAGTCGTCCTGGTCCCTTTGCAGAAAAACAGCAACAAAACATGATGTTTCCACCCCCATGCTTCACAGTAGGTGTGGTGTTCTTTGGATGCAACTCAGCATTCTTTGTCCTCCAAACACGACGAGTTGAGTTTTTACCAAAAAGTTATATTTTGGTTTCATCTGACCATATGACATTCTCCCAATCCTCTTCTGGATCATCCAAATGCACTCTAGCAAACTTCAGATGGGCCTGGACATGTACTGGCTTAAGCAGGGGGACACGTCTGGTACTGCAGGATTTGAGTCCCTGGCGGCGTAGTGTGTTACTGATGGTAGGCTTTGTTACTTTGGTCCCAGCTCTCTGCAGGTCATTCACTAGGTCCCCCGTGTGGTTCTGGGATTTTTGCTCACCGTTCTTGTGATCATTTTGACCCCACGGGGTGAGATCTTGCGTGGAGCCCCAGATCGAGGGAGACTATCAGTGGTCTTGTATGTCTTCAATTTCCTAATAATTGCTCCCACAGTTGATTTCTTCAAACCAAGCTGCTTACCTATTGCAGATTCAGTCTTCCCAGCCTGGTGCAGGTCTACAATTTTGTTTCTGCTGTCCTTTGACAGCTCTCTGGTCTTGGCCATAGTGGAGTTTGGAGTGTGACTGTTTGAGGTTGTGGACAGGTGTCTTTTATACTGATAACAAGTTCAAACAGGTGCCATTAATACAGGTAACGAGTGGAGGACAGAGGAGCCTCTTAAAGAAGAAGTTACAGGTCTGTGAGAGCCAGAAATCTTGCTTGTTTGTAGGTGACCAAATACTTATTTTCCACCATAATTTGCAAATACATTTTCTGGAATTTTTTTTCTCAATTTGTCTGTCATAGTTGACGTGTACCTATGATGAAAATTACAGGCCTCTCATCTTTTTAAGTGGGAGAACTTGCACAATTGGTGGCTGACTAAATACTTTTTTTCTCCCACTGTAACAGGATGTCATCACTATCATAGCATGTCCAAATCACCTAACAGGATGGCATCACTATCATATCATTTCAATATCACCTAACAGGATGGCAACACTATCATAGCACGTCAATATCACCTAACAGGATGGCATCACTATCATAGCATGTCAATATCACCTAACAGGACGGCATCACTATCATATCATTTCAATATCACCTAACAGGATGGCAACACTATCATAGCACGTCAATATCACCTAACAGGATGGCATCACTATCATAGCATGTCAATATCACCTAACAGGATGGCATCACTATCATATCATGTCAATATCACCTAACAGGATGGCATCACTATCATAGCACGTCACTATCACCTAACAGGATGTCATCACTATCATATCATGTCAATATCACCTAACGGGATGGCATCACTATCATATCACGTCAATATCACCTAACAGGATGTCATCACTATCATATCATTTCAATATAACCTAACAGGATGTCATCACTATCATAGCGTGTCAATATAACCTAACAGGATGTCATCACTTCTAACAAAGCCGTTTCTCGTCTTCTTCCACTCTCCAAAGGTTCTTCATATTAATGACAATAAGCACAAGTTAAGCTGGGAGGATGACATTTTCAACTCGCAGACCCAGAGCTAATACATTTTCATTATCCTTGTTGAAATAAATATCGGAGAGAGATCACAACAAATTCAGCACTGAGATTCGGCTGTGGGTAATGGCAGGCTCCCCTCTAATTCTACAGGGGGACGGGAGTTTGGGATGCGCCTCTGGTGCCGGCGGCAGGCTCGATTTTAATATCGTGGGGAAGCTCTAGAGCATACAAATGTGGCAGCGACACCCTCGAGGGAAACCAAGGCTTCAGTTACCCAGCGTTTCCCCCATAAATCAGCTGTAGTCCCGCCGGGGTATAGCCCCACTCAGGTCCCTCTCAGACGGGAGACTGTTAAATAGCCTTCACTAGCACATTAGAGGCTGCTGCCTATAGGCATAGATTATAAATCACTGGCCACTTTCCTAAATGGAAAACTAGTCATTAATAATGTTTACATATCTTGCATTACTCATCTCATATGTATATACTGTATGCTATGCTATTCTACTGTATCTCAGTCAATGCCACTCTGACATTGCTCGTCCATATATTTACAGTGGAAGTCGGAAGTTTACATACACCTTAGCCAAATACATTTCAACTCAGTTTTTCACAATTCCTGACATTTAATCGTAGTAAAAATTGCCTGTCTTAGGTCAGTTAGGATCACCACTTTATTTTAAGAATGTGAAATGTCAGAATAACAGTAGAGAGAATGATTTATTTCAGCTTTTATTTCTTTCATCACATTCCCAGTGGGTCAGAAGTTTACATGCAGTCAATTAGTATTTGGTAGCATTGCCTTTAAATTGTTTAACTTGGGTCAAACAGTTTCGGGTAGCCTTCCAAAAGCTTCCCACAATAAGTTCCTGACAGAGCTGGTGTAACTGAGTCAGGTTTGTAGGCCTCCTTGCTCGCACATGCTTTTTCAGTTCTGCCCACATATTTTCTATAGGATTGAGGTCAGGGCTTTGTGATGGCCACTCCAATACCTTGACTTTGTTGTCCTTAAGCCATTTTGCCACAACTTTGGAAGTATGCTTGTGGTCATTGTCCATTTAGAAGACCCATTTGCAACCAAGCTTTAACTTCCTGACTGATGTCTTGAGATGTTGCTCCAATATATCCACATAATATTCCTTCCTCATGATGCCATCTATTTTGTGAAGTGCACCAGGCCCTCCTGCAGCAAAGCACCCCCACAGCATGATGCTGCCACCCCTGTGCTTCACGGTTGGGATGGTGTTCTCCGATGGTCATCATGGCCAAACAGTTCTATTTTTGTTTCATCAGACCAGAGGACATGGAGCAGTGGCTTCTTCCTTGCTGAGCGGCCTTTCAGGTTATGTCAATATAGGACTCGTTTTACTGTGGATATAGATAATTTTGTACCTGTTTCCTCCAGCATCTTCACAAGGTCCTTTGCTGTTGTTGTGGGATTGATTAGCACTTTTCGCACCAAAGTACGTTCATCTCTAGGAGACAGAACGCGTCTCCTTCCTGAGCGGTATGACGGCTGCGCGGTCCCATGGTGTTTATACTTGCGTACTATTGTTTGTACAGATGAATGTGGTACTTTCAGGCATTTGGAAATTGCTCCCAAGGATGAACCAGACTTGTGGAGGTCTACAATAGTTTTTCTGTGGTCTTGGCTGATTTCTTTTGATTTTCCCATGATGTGTAGCAAAGAGGCACTGAGTTTGAAGGTAGGCCTTGAAATACATCCACAGGTACACCTCCAATTGACTCATATGATGTCAATTAGCCTATCAGAAGCTTCTAAAGCCATGACATCATTTTCTGGAATTTTCCAAGCTGTTTAAAGGCACAGTCAACTTAGTGTATGTAAACTTCTGACCCACTGGAATTGTGATACAGTGAATTATAAGTGAAATAATCTGTCTGTAAACAATTGTTGGAAAGATTACTTGTGTAATGCACAAAGTAGATGTCCTAACCGACTTGCCAAAACTATAGTTTGTTAACAAGAAATTTGTGGAGTGGTTGAAAAACGAGTTTTAATGACTCCAACCTAAGTGTATGTAAACTTCCGACTTCAACTGTATATATTCTTAATTCCATTGCTTTACTTAGATTTGTGTGTATTGTCTATATGTTGTGAAATTGTTAGATATTACTTGTTAGATATTACTGCACTCTCGGAGCTAGTAACTACAAGCATTTCGCTACACCCGCAATAATATCTGCTAAACACGTGTGTGTGACCAATACAATTTGATTTGATTTGATTTGATATACCACAGCCTCCTCAGGCCATATTGCTTAAGTAGAACACTGGCAGGTTCTATAGAAAACTGAGTGTTCTTGGTAGAATCACATTGAGTGATTTGGTTGATTACCTCAAGGCTTTAGTAGAACAGTGGTGTTTTGTAAGGCTCTAGGGGAGAAGCAATAGCTTTCATTTCCTCAGGAGCGCTATAGTACCGTTGAACCTTAAATTAACCCTGACCTTTTACGAAATCATTTTTTTTGACGAAGTCATTTTAGCAGAGCGACTTACAGTTAGTGAGTGCACACATTTTCATACTGGCCCCACGTGGGAAACGAACCCACAACCCTGGCGTTGCAAGCGCCATGCTCTACCAACTGAGCTACACGAGGCACTGGGATAAACAAAATATGTTTCTAAAAATGGCCCTGTGCCCCTCTCTCGCAACAGCTAATTGGGATCCTTATAAAATACCAAATACAGAAAGCCTTAAATGTGTGTGTGATAATGTAATCGCATCATTACCGTGCTTGTACCACGGTCGGGTGCATCGGAGGCTTGGCTGCTGATGAGACAGAACCGTACAGTGTGCACATGGGTGTGTGTGTGTGTGTGTGTGTGTGTGTGTGTGTGTGTGTGTGTGTAAGAATGCAGGCAGGGCTGTCATGGCAAAGAGCCAAGTTGAAACCGGCACACTCCCCCTCCCCCTTCCCCTCCTCCATATTTCTATCCCCTTTACAAAATGGCCTTTTTTTTCCTTCTCCATCACTCCTTCCTGGTTTGTTGTTCGGGATTCTGACACAGAGCGGTTGACACACTACGACAAAAATGACAGACTATCTAAATATGAACCTCCCCCAGCAGTCTTCAGTTTCAGAGCTCAAACTGTATAAAGAACAACCTGACCTGAAACAAACAAAAGACACATGTGGAACCGACTGGGACTAGAATACTGTAGGTCTCTAGGAGTAAATGGGGAGGGGAGGGGGGGGGTAATTGAGGGTTTAAATTAAGTGCCTATATATTACAACTGGGGAAACTGAGGTGTTTTTGCTGTCCCCTGTGGTAAAGCGAAAATATGAAATTACAACTATTTTGGAGAAGTTGGATTGAGCAGAAAACCTTAAAATAAAGTTAAAATAAACGCCTGTTCAATGTCAGAATGATAACTGTCAAAATGAGGTTCAGGTTAACCAACCTGGAGGTGAGGTCGTGTGGTCAGGAGAAACCTTCTGACCATTGGCGATAATATATAATTAGGACCAGGAGGTTTTCCTGACCACATTTCGCGACCAGGGAAAACTCCTGGTCCTTGATATAGAAAGAATATAAACACAGAGGTCCACTTTGACCAGAGCTGGTGGAACCCTCTGTGTCCTTGTAGGGTTTCCCATGAAGTGTTATTTTAGGAAGTCAAACACAAGCATATTTTCCTGCGTCTGAAATGACAGTGGAGCTGAGCAGAGGCCTCAGGTCAGAGGGTGAATTAAACCAGAGAAACCACTACACGGCCGCAAATAAGTGTGCAATAAAATATTTAAATGCAACATGCACTTTAGAGCGAAACCCTTTAAGGGAAAAAAAATGAACATTTAACAAGATTACCTAATTACCTCTGTGTGTCACAGAGGGAAAATAAATAAAACAGTAACTTAAAGATACATTATGTAGAAATCACTGCGTCATTTCCTGGTTGCTAAATTTCAGTTTATGTGACAAAACAAGCAAGTATAGTGTAGAGAATCATTGTACCATCTAAACTGCTGTGAAATATATTTTCCATAGTGAAAAATATTGTATTTTCAGCTGTTTGAAGCTGGTGTACAAAACCGAACGTAAAAGACGCAAAAATGAACGGGAAGCATAGAAATAGCGCACATAGAACAGATCTACCGCTGCTTACACTTGCTTTCAATGAGAATGACAGATCTATAACTCAAATGTTTATGTGAATTTGGTCGGGTCGCCCAAAAAGTTACATATTGCATCTTTAAGACTTGAAGAAAACACATGAAGGGGTTTTACTACAGGAACAAATGAGAGACAGTTAGTACACAAAGTAGAGCCTGTGTGGACTATATTTAATTTCCAACGTTGGGTATTAAAATGCCACATTGTGAGGAGTTTGGTCGTAAATAGAATGCATTGATGCTAAAGAATGTAGCCAGTCGGTCACGCGGTGGATTTAGTGGGCTGTAAAAACAATTATCCATGGACCAATTAAACCGTCTTGGTCTCCAATCGGTGATGTAACAGATAGTTGTACTGAACCTGATGTGGTTATTTGTTTATGTTCTCTTCAGGATACTCCCTAACCCCTAACCCCTAACCCTAACCCCTAACCCTAACCCCTAACCCCTAACCCTAAACCTAACGCTAAACCTAACCCCTAAACCTAAACCTAACCCTAACCCTAACCCTAACCCCTAACCCTAAAACTTAACCCTAACCCCTAACCCTAAACCTAACCCTAAGCCTAACTCCTAACCCAAAACCTAACACTAACCTTCCCCCTAACCCTAATCCGTAACCCTAACCCAAACCTAACTCCTAACCCTAAACCTAACCCCTAACCCTAAACCCTAACCCTAAACCTTAACCATAAACCTAACCCCTAACCCTAAACCTTAACCCTAAACCTTAACCCTAAACCTCTTACCCTAAACCTTAACCCTAAACCTAACCCCTAACCCTAAACCGTAACCCTAAACCTAACCCCTAACCCTAAACCTTAACCATAAACCTAAACCTTAACCCTAAACCTAACCCCTAACCCTAACACTAACCCTAAACGTTAACCATGAACCTAAACCTTAACCCTTAACTCTAAACCTAACCCCTAACCCTAAACATTAACCCTAAACCTAACCCCTAACCCTAAACCTAACCCTAAACCTAACCCCTAACCCTAACCCTAAACCTAAACCTAACCCTAAACCATAACCCTAAACCTTAACCATAAACCCAACCCTTAAACCTAAACCTAACCCTAACCCCTAACCCTAACCCTAACCCTAACCCTAAACCTTAACCCTAAAACGAACCCTTAACCCTAAACCTTAACCATAAACCTTAACCCCAAACCTAACCCCTAACCCTAACCCTAACACTAACCCTAAACGTTAACCATGAACCTAAACCTTAACCCTAAACCTTAACCCTAAACCTCTTACCCTAAACCTTAACCCTAAACCTAACCCCTAACCCTAAACCTTAACCATAAACCTAACCCCTAACCTAACCCCTAACCCTAACCCTAACACTAACCCTAAACGTTAACCATGAACCTAAACCTTAACCCTAAACCTTAACCCTAAACCTCTTACCCTAAACCTTAACCCTAAACCTAACCCCTAACCCTAAACCTTAACCATAAACCTAACCCCTAACCCTAAACCTAACCCTAACCCTAACTCCTAACCCTAAACCTAACACTAACCTTAACCCTAACCCCTAACCCTAACCCTAACCCAAACCTAACTCCTAACCCTAACTCTAAACCTAACCCCTAACCCTAAACCTTAACCATAAACCTAACCCCTAACCCTAAACCTTAACCATAAACCTAACCCCTAACCGCTAACCCTAAACCTAAACCTAACCCTAACCCTAACCCTAACCCTAAACCTTAACCCTAAAACGAACCCTTAACCCTAAACCTTAACCATAAACCTTAACCCCAAACCTAACCCCTAACCCTAACCCTAACACTAACCCTAAACGTTAACCATGAACCTAAACCTTAACCCTAAACCTTAACCCTAAACCTCTTACCCTAAACCTTAACCCTAAACCTAACCCCTAACCCTAAACCTTAACCATAAACCTAACCCCTAACCTAACCCCTAACCCTAACCCTAACACTAACCCTAAATGTTAACCATGAACCTAAACCTTAACCCTAAACCTTAACCCTAAACCTCTTACCCTAAACCTTAACCCTAAACCTAACCCCTAACCCTAAACCTAACCCCTAACCCTAAACCTAACCCTAACCCTAACCCTAACCCCTAACCCTAAACCTAACCCTAACCCTAACCCTAACTCCTAACCCTAAACCTAACACTAACCTTCCCCCTAACCCTAATCCGTAACCCTAACCCAAACCTAACTCCTAACCCTAAACTTCACCCTAACCCTAACCCTAACTTTCACTCTAACCCTAACCCCTAACCCTAACCCCTAACCCTAAACCTAACTCCTAACCCTAACCCTAACCCTAACCCTAACCCTAACCCCTAACCCTAAACCTAACACTAACCTTCCCCCTAACCCTAATCCGTAACCCTAACCCTAAACCTAACCCCTAACCCTAAACCTAACCCCTAACCCTAAACTTCACCCTAACCCTAACCCTAACTTTCACTCTAACCCTAACCCCTAACCCTAACCCCTAACCCTAAACCTAACTCCTAACCATAAACCTAACCCTAACCATAACCTTCACCCTAACCCTAACCCTAACCCTAACCCTAAACCTAACCCCTAATCCTAAACCTAACCCTAACCCTAATCTTCACCCTAACCCTAACTCCTAACCCTGAACCTAACCCTAACCATAACCTTCACCCTAACCCTAACCCCTAACCCTAAACCTAACCCTAAACCTAACCTTCACCCTAACCCTAACACGTAACCCTAACCCAAAACTAACTCCTAACCCTAATCCTAAACATAATGCTTACCCTAATTGTAACCCTAACCCTAATTTTAACCATAAACCTAACCCCTAAGCTTAAAATAACCTTTGTCCTCATGGGGACGTAGGAAATGTCCTCACAAGGGAGAATTTACCTTGTTTTACTGGGATAGAAGAACCAACCAACACACACACACACACACACACACACACACACACACACACACACACACACACACACACACACACACACACACACACACACACACACACACACACACACACACACACACACACACACACACACACACACACACACACACACACACACACACACACACTGCAACTCTCTAATGATGTGTTATGCTGTGAGGGGTGTTAAAAGTGAAGGTCAATACACCACTATTAAATAGACACGTCTTCTCAGATCCTCCTAGACCAGACCTTGTGTCTGGCATGGTGATGAGATGACACTGTTTACTGACATGTTTAACTATTTTTTATAACTTCAACATCTTAATAATATGTCTGTAGGTTAGAGCTCCTGATTAACTGTAAAATCCACAATCTGAATGAACTGTGCTTAGAACAAATGGAGGATTAACTTTTGTTCAAAGTCTGACTCAAAGGTTCCTTGCAGAATCCGAAGTTGTGTGATTAGTTCTGTTCTAAATTCTGTCTGTCAGTTTTAAGCTGTCCGGCTTCAAATCCTAATCATCTATAAAACGTTTTTCTTAGAAAGAAAACCGCACTCAAAAGAAGGGACAACGTATATAATTCAGCCTTTTAAAATATCACCAGGGAGTGTTGCTGTACAGTAGCAGTTAGTTTGGCTGAGCAAAAGGAAAAACCACCACCCTTTTGGGTTGAGTCTTTCATGTGTGTTAGAGTGGCACTCCCTGCTCTGAGCAACCCACAGGCACCAGACCCTAAAGGGCCAAGCAGAACAGTAGAGGCTGCCCAATAATACTAGATACTGCCCAATGATACTAGATACTGCCCAATGATACTGCCCAATAATACTAGATACTGCCCAATGATACTGCCCAATAATACTAGATACTGCCCAATGATACTTCCCAATGATACTGCTCACTGATAATGTCCATGATCCTGTCCAATAATACTAGACACTGCCCAATGATACTAGATACTGCCCAATGATACTGCCCAATGTTACTAGATACTGCCCAATGATACTGCCCAATGATACTGCCCAATGTTACTAGATACTGCCCAATTATACTTCCCAATGATACTAGATACTTTCCAATGATATTGCCCAATGATACTAGATACTGCCCAATGATACTTCCCAATGATACTGCCCAATGACATTGTCCAATGATACTAGATAATTCCCAATGATACTGCTCAATGATACTGTCCATGATCCTGTCCAATGATACTAGATACTGTCCAATGATACCAGATACTGCCCAATGATACTGACCAATGGTAATAGATACTGCCCAATGATACTTCCCAATGTTACTAGATACTGCCCAATGATACTGCCCAATGATACTAGATACTGCCCAATGATACTGCCCAATGATACTGCCCAATGATAACATATACTGTCCAATGACACTAGATACTGCCCAATGATACTGTCCAATGATACTAGATATTGTCCAAAGATACTGCCCAATGATACTGCCTAATGATACTGCCCAATGATACTGCCCAATGATACTGCCCAATGGTAATAGATACTGCCCAATGATACTTCCCAATGTTACTAGATACTGACCAATGATACTGCCCAATGATACTAGATACTGCCCCATGATACTGCCAAATGATACTGCCCAATGACACTGCCCAATGATACTAGATACTGCCCAATGATACTGCCCAATGATACTTCCCAATGATACTGCCCAATGACACTGCCCAGTGATACTAAATACTGCCCAATGATACTGACCAATGATACTGACCAATGATACCAGATACTGCCCAATGATACTGCCCAATGATACTAGATATTGTCCAATGATACTGCCCAATGATACTGCCCAATGATAACATGTACTGTCCAATGACACTAGATACTGCCCAATTAAACTGCCCAATGATACTAGATATTGTCCAATGATACTGCCCAATGATAATGCCAAATGATACTGCCCAATGATACTTCCCAATGATGATTCCCAATGATACTGCCCAATGACACTGCCCAATGATACTGCCCAATTATACTTCCCAATGATACTACCCAATGATACTGCTCAATGTTACCGCCCAATGTTACTAGATACTGCCCAGTGATACTGCCCAATGATTCCGCCCAATGTCACTAGATACTGCCCAATGATACTTCCCAATGATACTAGATACTTCCCAATGATACTAGATACTGCCCAATGATACTTCCCAATGATACTGCCCAATAACACTATCCAATGATACTAGATACTTCCCAATGATACTGCTCAATGATTCTGTCCATGATCCTGACCAATGATACTAGATACTGTCCAATGATACCAGATACTGCCCAATGATACTGCCCAATGGTAATAGATACTGCCCAATGATACTTCCCAATGTTACTAGATACTGCCCAATGATACTGCCCAATGATACTAGATACTGCCCAATGATACTGCCCAATGATTCTTCCCAATGATACTGCCCAATGACACTGCCAAATGATAGTAGATACTGCCCAATAATACTGCCCAATGTTACTAGATACTGCCCAGTGATACTGCCCAATGATACCGCACAATGTCACTAGATACTGCCCAATGATACTTCCCAATGATACTAGATACTTCCCAATGATACTGCCCAATGGTAATAGATACTGCCCAATGATACTTCCCAATGTTACTAGATACTGCCCAATGATAATGCCCAATGATACTAGAAACTGCCCAATGATACTGCCCAATGATACTAGATGTTGTCCAATGATACTGCCCAATGATACTGCCCAATGATACTAGATACTGCCCAATGATACTGCCCAATGATACTGCCCAATGATACTGCCCAATGACACTGCCCAATGATAATAGATACTGCCCAATGATACTTCCCAATGATACTGCCCAATGATACTTCCCAATGACACTGCCCAATGATACTAGATACTGCCCAATGATACTGCCCAATCATACTGCCCAATGATAACATATACTGTCCAATGACACTAGATACTGCCCCCCAATGATACTGCCCAATGATACTAGATACTGCCCAATGATACTGCCCAATGATACTGCCCAATGATAACATATACTGTCCAATGACACTAGATACTGCCCAATGATACTGTCCAATGATACTAGATATTGTCCAAAGATACTGCCCAATGATACTGCCTAATGATACTGCCCAATGATACTGCCCAATGATACTGCCCAATGGTAATAGATACTGCCCAATGATACTTCCCAATGTTACTAGATACTGACCAATGATACTGCCCAATGATACTAGATACTGCCCCATGATACTGCCAAATGATACTGCCCAATGACACTGCCCAATGATACTAGATACTGCCCAATGATACTGCCCAATGATACTTCCCAATGATACTGCCCAATGACACTGCCCAGTGATACTAAATACTGCCCAATGATACTGACCAATGATACTGACCAATGATACCAGATACTGCCCAATGATACTGCCCAATGATACTAGATATTGTCCAATGATACTGCCCAATGATACTGCCCAATGATAACATGTACTGTCCAATGACACTAGATACTGCCCAATTATACTGCCCAATGATACTAGATATTGTCCAATGATACTGCCCAATGATAATGCCAAATGATACTGCCCAATGATACTTCCCAATGATGATTCCCAATGATACTGCCCAATGACACTGCCCAATGATACTGCCCAATTATACTTCCCAATGATACTACCCAATGATACTGCTCAATGTTACCGCCCAATGTTACTAGATACTGCCCAGTGATACTGCCCAATGATTCCGCCCAATGTCACTAGATACTGCCCAATGATACTTCCCAATGATACTAGATACTTCCCAATGATACTGCCCAATGATACTAGATACTGCCCAATGATACTTCCCAATGATACTGCCCAATAACACTATCCAATGATACTAGATACTTCCCAATGATACTGCTCAATGATTCTGTCCATGATCCTGACCAATGATACTAGATACTGTCCAATGATACCAGATACTGCCCAATGATACTGCCCAATGGTAATAGATACTGCCCAATGATACTTCCCAATGTTACTAGATACTGCCCAATGATACTGCCCAATGATACTAGATACTGCCCAATGATACTGCCCAATGATTCTTCCCAATGATACTGCCCAATGACACTGCCAAATGATAGTAGATACTGCCCAATAATACTGCCCAATGTTACTAGATACTGCCCAGTGATACTGCCCAATGATACCGCACAATGTCACTAGATACTGCCCAATGATACTTCCCAATGATACTAGATACTTCCCAATGATACTGCCCAATGGTAATAGATACTGCCCAATGATACTTCCCAATGTTACTAGATACTGCCCAATGATAATGCCCAATGATACTAGAAACTGCCCAATGATACTGCCCAATGATACTAGATGTTGTCCAATGATACTGCCCAATGATACTGCCCAATGATACTAGATACTGCCCAATGATACTGCCCAATGATACTGCCCAATGATACTGCCCAATGACACTGCCCAATGATAATAGATACTGCCCAATGATACTTCCCAATGATACTGCCCAATGATACTTCCCAATGACACTGCCCAATGATACTAGATACTGCCCAATGATACTGCCCAATCATACTGCCCAATGATAACATATACTGTCCAATGACACTAGATACTGCCCCCCAATGATACTGCCCAATGATACTAGATATTGTCCAATGATACTGCCCAATGATACTGCCCAATGATACTTCCCAATGATACTGCCCAATGATACCGCCCAATGTTACTAGATACTGCCCACTGATACTGCCCAATGATACTGCCCAATGATACCGCCCAATGTCACTAGATACTGCCCAGTGATACTGCCCAATGATACTTCCCAATGATACTGCCTAATGATACTGCCCAATCATACTTCCCAATGATACCGCCCAATGTTACTAGATACTACCCAGTGATACTCCCCAATGATACTGCCCAATGATACCGCCCAATGTCACTAGATACTGCCCAGTGATACTGCCCAATGATACTGCCCAATGATACCGCCTAACGTCACTAGATACTGCCCAGTGATACTGCCCAATGATACTGCCCAATGATACTGCCTAATGGTAATAGACACTGCCCAATGATACTTCCCAATGTTACTAGATATTGCACAATGATACTGCCCAATGATACTAGACACTTCCCAATGATACTTCCCAATGATACTGCCCAATCATACTTCCCAATGATACTGCCCAATGACACTGCCCAATGATACTAGATTCTGCCCAATGATACTGCTGAATGATACTGTCCATGATCCTGTCCAATGATGCTAGATACTGTCCAATGATACCAGATACTGCCCAATGATACTGCCCAATTATACTGCCCAATTGTAATAGATACTGCCCAATGATACTTCCCAATGTTACTAGATACTGCCCAATGATGCTGCCCAATGATACTAGATACTGCCCAATGATACTGCCCAATGACACTGCCCAATGATACTAGATACTGCCAAATGATACTGCCCAATGATACTTCCCAATGATACTGCCCAATGACACTGCCCAATGATACCAGATACTGCCCAATGATACTGCCCAATGATACTGCCCAATGATACTGCCCAATGATACTTCCCAATGATACTGCCCAATGATGCTGCCCAATGACACTTCCCAATGTTACTAGATACTGCCCAATGACACTGCCCAATGATACTAGATACTTCCCAATGATACTGCTCAATGATACTGTCCAGGATCCTGTCCAACGATACTAGATACTGTCCAATGATACCAGATACTGCCAATGATACTGACCAATTGTAATATATACTGCCCAATGATTCTTCCCAATGTTACTAGATACTGCCCAATGATACTTCCCAATGATACTGCCCAATGATACTTCCCAATGACACTGCCCAATGATACTAGATACTGCCAAATGATACCATATGCTGTCCAATGACACTAGATACTGCCCAATGATACTGCCCAATGATAATTCCCAATGATACTGCCCAATGATACTGCCCAATGATACTTCCCAATGATACTGCCCAATGATACTGCTCAATGACACTGCCCAATGATACTATATAATGTCCAATGATACTGCCCAATGATACTTCCCAATGATACTGCCCAATGATACTTCCCAATGATACTGCCTAATGATACTGCCCAATGATACTTCCCAATGATACTGCCCAATGATACTGCCCAATGATACTGTTCAATGACACTGCCCAATGACACTGCCCAATGATACTATATAATGTCCAATGATACTGCACAATGATACTTCCCAATGATACTGTCCAATGATACAATATACTGTCCAATGATACTGCCCAATGATACTTCCCAATGATACTGCCCAATGATACCGCCCAATGTTACTAGATACTGCCCACTGATACTGCCCAATGATACTGCCCAATGATACCGCCCAATGTCACTAGATACTGCCCAGTGATACTGCCCAATGATACTTCCCAATGATACTGCCTAATGATACTGCCCAATGATACTTCCCAATGATACCGCCCAATTTACTAGATACTACCCAGTGATACTCCCCAATGATACTGCCCAATGATACCGCCCAATGTCACTAGATACTGCCCAGTGATACTGCCCAATGATACTGCCCAATGATACCGCCCAACGTCACTAGATACTGCCCAGTGATACTGCCCAATGATACTGCCCAATGATACTGCCTAATGGTAATAGACACTGCCCAATGATACTTCCCAATGTTACTAGATATTGCACAATGATACTGCCCAATGATACTAGACACTTCCCAATGATACTTCCCAATGATACTGCCCAATCATACTTCCCAATGATACTGCCCAATGACACTGCCCAATGATACTAGATTCTGCCCAATGATACTGCTGAATGATACTGTCCATGATCCTGTCCAATGATGCTAGATACTGTCCAATGATACCAGATACTGCCCAATGATACTGCCCAATTATACTGCCCAATTGTAATAGATACTGCCCAATGATACTTCCCAATGTTACTAGATACTGCCCAATGATGCTGCCCAATGATACTAGATACTGCCCAATGATACTGCCCAATGACACTGCCCAATGATACTAGATACTGCCCAATGATACTTCCCAATGATACTGCCCAATGACACTGCCCAATGATACCAGATACTGCCCAATGATACTGCCCAATGATACTGCCCAATGATACTGCCCAATGATACTTCCCAATGATACTGCCCAATGATGCTGCCCAATGACACTTCCCAATGTTACTAGATACTGCCCAATGACACTGCCCAATGATACTAGATACTTCCCAATGATACTGCTCAATGATACTGTCCAGGATCCTGTCCAACGATACTAGATACTGTCCAATGATACCAGATACTGCCAATGATACTGACCAATTGTAATATATACTGCCCAATGATTCTTCCCAATGTTACTAGATACTGCCCAATGATACTGCCCAATGATACTGCCCAATGATACTTCCCAATGACACTGCCCAATGATACTAGATACTGCCAAATGATACCATATGCTGTCCAATGACACTAGATACTGCCCAATGATACTGCCCAATGATAATTCCCAATGATACTGCCCAATGATACTGCCCAATGATACTTCCCAATGATACTGCCCAATGATACTGCTCAATGACACTGCCCAATGATACTATATAATGTCCAATGATACTGCCCAATGATACTTCCCAATGATACTGCCCAATGATACTTCCCAATGATACTGCCTAATGATACTGCCCAATGATACTTCCCAATGATACTGCCCAATGATACTGCCCAATGATACTGTTCAATGACACTGCCCAATGACACTGCCCAATGATACTATATAATGTCCAATGATACTGCACAATGATACTTCCCAATGATACTGTCCAATGATACAATATACTGTCCAATGATACTTCCCAATGTTACTGTCCAATGATTCTTCCCAATGATACTGCCCATGATACTGCTCAATGATACTAGATATTGTCCAATGATACTGCCCAATGATACTGCCTAATGATACTGCCCAATGATACTGCCCAATGATACTGCCCAATGATACTGCACAATGATACTGCCCAATGACACTGCCCAATGATACTGCCCAATGATACTGCCCCATGATACTGTCCAATGATACTTCTCAATGATACTGCCCAATGATACTTCCCAATGATACTTCCCAATGATACTGCCCAATGATACTGCCCAATGATACTGCTCAATGATACTGCCCAATGATACTATATAATGTCCAATGATACTGCCCAATGATACTTCCCAATGATACTGTCCAATGATACAAGATACTGTCCAATAATCCTTCCCAATGATACTGCCCAATGATACTGCCCAATGATAGTAGATATTGTCCAATGATACTGCCCAATGATACTGCCTAATGATACTGCCTAATGATACTGCCCAATGATACTGCCCAATGATACTTCCCAATGATACTGCCCAATGATACTGCCCAATTATACTTCCAAATGATACTGCCCAATGATACTTCCCAATGATACTGCCCAGTGATACTGCCCAATGATACTTCCAAATGATACTGCCCAATGATACTGCCCCATGATACTTCCCAATGATACTGCTCAATGACACTGCCCAATGATACTATATAATGTCCAATGATACTGCCCAATGATACTTCTCAATGATACTGCCTAATGATACTGCCCAATGATACTTCCCAATGATACTGCCCAATGATACTGCCCAATGATACTGCCCAATGACACTGCCCAATGATACTATATAATGTCCAATGATACTTCCCAATGATACTTCCCAATGATACTGTCCAATGATACAAGATACTGTCCAATGATACTTCCCAATGATACTGCCCAATGATACTGCCCAATGATACTGCCCAATGATACTGTCCAATGATACTGCCCAATGATACTGCCCAATGATACTTCCCAATGATACTGCCCAATGATACTGCCCAATGATACTGCCCAATAATACTGCCCAATGATACTGCCCAATGATACTAGATACTGCCCAGTGCTTGAGGCGTCACTACAGACCCCCTGGTTCGATTCCAGGCTGTATCACAAACGGCCGTGATTGGGAGTCCCATAGGGCGGCGCACAATTGGCCCAGTGTCGTCCGGGTTTGGCCGGTGTAGGCCGTCATTGTAAATAAGAATTTGTTCTTAACTGACTTGCCTAGTTAAATAAAGGTAAAATAAAAAATAAATAAATAAATGCTGCCCAATGATATTGCCCAATAATACTGCCCAATGATTTAAACATATTTAAGGAGTATTTTTATAAACTATCCCAGATATCCAGTTATGGCTTTAGATTGAATATGGTCCTTGGAGACATGGACGACATGTGAGTGTACAGATGTGTGTCCAAACTGGAGAGGCCCAGCATGGCTATCCCAGTCACAGGCCCAGCATGGCTATCCCAGTCACAGGCCCAGCATGGCTATCCCAGTCACAGGCCCAGCATGGCTATCCCAGTCACAGGCCCAGCATGGCTATCCCAGTCACAGGCCCAGCATGGCTATCCCAGTCACAGGCCCAGCATGGCTATCCCAGTCACAGGCCCAGCATGGCTATCCCAGTCACAGGCCCAGCATGGCTATCCCAGTCACAGGCCCAGCATGGCTATCCCAGTCACAGGCCCAGCATGGCTATCCCAGTCACAGGCCCAGCATGGCTATCCCAGTCACAGTGCGTCGGCCATAAGAACAGCCTAACCCTCCAGGGACCTACAGTGCCTTCAGAAAGTATTCATACCCCTTGACTTATTCCACATGTTGTTGTGTTACAGCCTGAATTCAAAATGGATTCAATATTATAATTGTTTCTCACCCATCTACACACAATACTCCATAATGACAAAGTGAAAACATGTTTTTAGAAATGTTTGCACATTTATTGAAAATGAAATACAGAAATATTCTCATTTACATAAGTATTCACACCCCTGAGTCAATACATGTTAGAATCACCTTTGGCAGAGATTAGAGCTTTGAGTATTTCTGGATAAGTCTCTAAGAGCTTTGCACACCTGGATTGTACAATATTTGCACATTATTATTTAAAACAATTATTTAACCTCTTTACAGTTGGTTGTTGATCATTGCTAAACAGCCATTTTCAAGCCAATTTAAGTCACAACTGTAACTAGGCCACTCAGGAACATTCAATGTCATCTTGGTAAGCAACTCCAGTGTATATTTGGCCTTGTGTTTTAGGTTATTTTACTGCTGAAAGGTGAATTTGTCTCCCAGTGTCTGTTGGAAAGCAGACTGAACCAGGTTTTCCTCCAGCATTTTGCCTGTGCTTAACTTTATTCCATTTATTTTATCCTAAAAACTCCCTAGTCCTTGCCGATGACAAGCATACCCATAACATGATGCAGACACCTAGAGTGGCTTGCGAAAGAATTCACCCCCCTTGGCATTTTGTTGCCTTACAACCTGGAATTAAAATTGATTTTTGGGGGGGTTTGTATAATTTGATTTACACAACATGCCAACCACTTTGAAGATGCACATTTTTTTATTATTGTGAAACAAACAAGAAATAATACAAAAAAACGGAAAACTTGAGCGTGCATGACTATTCACCCCCGCAAAGTCAATACTTTGTAGAGCCACCTTTTGCAGCAATTACAGCTGCAAGTCTCTTGGGGTATGTCTCTATAAGCTTGGCACATCTAACCACTGGGATTTTTGCCCATTCTTCAAGGCAAAACTGCTCAAGGTCCTTCAAGTTGGATGAGTTCCACTGGTTTACAGCAATTTTTAAGTCATACCACATATTCTCAATTTGATTGAGGTCTGGGCTTTGACTAGGCCATTCCAAGACATTTAAATGTTTCCCCTTAAACCACTCAAGTGTTGTTTTAGCAGTATGCGTAGGGTCATTGTCCTGCTGGAAGGTGAACCTCCGTCCCAGTCTCAAATCTCTGGAAGACTGAAACAGGTTTCCCTCAAGAATGTCCCTGTATTTAGCGCCATCCATCATTCCTTCAATTCTGACCAATTTCCCAGTCCCTAACGATGAAAAACATCCCCACAGCATGATGCTGCCACCACCATGCTTCACGGTGGGGATGGTGTTCTCGGGTTGATGAGAGGTGTTGGGTTTGCGCCAGACATAGCGTTTTCCTTGATGGCAAAAAGCTCAATTTTAGTCTCATCTGACCAGAGTACCTTCTTCCATATGTTTGGGTATGTGTGTGTGTGCACGTTTGTGCCTGTGTTCTACAGTATTATACTATACATTATACAACATTCCCCCCCCTCTTCTCCTCTACCCCATCCCCTCTTCTCCTCTACCCCATCCCCTCTTCTCCTCTACCCCATCCCCTCTTCTCCCCTTCTCCTCTACCCCATCCCCTCCTCCTCTTCTCCTCTTCTCCTCTACCCCATCCCCTCTTCTCCTCTACCCCATCCCCTCTTCTCCTCTTCTCCTCTACCCCATCCCCTCTTCCCCTCTTCTCCTCTACCCCATCGCCTCTTCTCCTCTACCCCATCCCCTCTTCTCCTCTACCCCATCCCCTCTTCTCCTCTACCCCATCCCCTCTTCTCCTCTACCCCATCGCCTCTTCTCCTCTACCCCATCCCCTCTTCTCCTCTACCCCATCCCCTCTTCTCCTCTACCCCATCCCCTCTTCTCCTCTTCTCCTCTACCCCATCCCCTCTTCTCCTCTACCCCATCCCCTCTTCTCCTCTACCCCATCCCCTCTTCTCCTCTACCCCATCCCCTCTTCTCCTCTTCTCCTCTACCCCATCCCCTCTTCTCCTCTACCCCATCGCCTCTTCTCCTCTACCCCATCCCCTCTTCTCCTCTACCCCATCGCCTCTTCTCCTCTACCCCATCCCCTCTTCTCCTCTACCCCATCGCCTCTTCTCCTCTACCCCATCCCCTCTTCTCCTCTACCCCATCCCCTCTTCTCCTCTACCCCATCCCCTCTTCTCCTCTACCCCATCCCCTCTTCTCCTATACCCCATCCCCTCTTCTCCTCTTCTCCTCAACCCCATCCCCTCTTCTTCTCTTCTCCTCTACCCCATCCCCTCTTCTCCTCTACCCCATCCCCTCTTCTCCTCTACCCCATCCCCTCTTCTCCTCTACCCCATCCCCTCTTATCCTATTCCCCATCCCCTCTTCTACTCTTCTCCTCAACCCCATCCCCTCTTCTCCTCTTCTCCTCTACCCCATCCCCTCTTCTCCTCTTCTCCTCTACCCCATCCCCTCTTATCCTCTTCTCCTCTACCCATCCCCTCTTCTCCTCTACCCCATCCCCTCTTCTCCTCTACCCCATCCCCTCTTCTCCTCTTCTCCTCTTCTCCTCAACCCCATCCCCTCTTCCCCTCTTCTCCTATACCCCATCCCCTCTTCTCCTCTTCTCCTCAACCCCATCCCCTCTTCCCCTCTTCTCCTCTACCCCATCCCCTCTTCCCCTCTACCCCATCCCCTCTTCTCCTCTTCTCCTCAACCCCATCCCCTCTTCCCCTCTTCTCCTCTACCCCATCCCCTCTTCCCCTCTACCCCATCCCCTCTTATCCTCTTCTCCTCTACCCCATCCCCTCTTCTCCTCTACCCCATCCCCTCTTATCCTCTTCTCCTATACCCCATCCCCTCTTCTCCTCTTCTCCTCTACCCCATCCCCTCTTCTCCTCTTCTCCTCTACCCCATCCCCTCTTCTCCTCTACCCCATCTCCTCTTCTCCTCTACCCCATCCCCTCTTCTCCTCTTCTCCTCGACCCCATCCCCTCTTCCCCTCTCTCTATCTGTGTTCAGCGTGCATGTCTGATAAGTAACCAAAATGTCTCCATGCTTTATTAACGCACTACATTATTAACACCACTGCAGAAGGCACTGAGTTAATGGACCGTACAGGAACATTAGCTCACCGCACGCACAATTAAATATACTTAGGTAATGTCAGTGCTAGAACAGCTTTCCTGATACCCCATGGTTGGGCGCTAGCAGGGTCGCCTGAGGTCAACCACCACGGAGACACACAGAGGACAGTAGATCAGATTAGCCAGACCATTAGTCAGCGTCATCATGCTCAATAGACTCTGAGTGCTGAGAGGTAGCCCAACTAGCCATGAGCTAACAGGAGAAGTGTGGTGTGTGTGTGTGTGTGTGTGTGTGTGTGTGTGTGTGTGTGTGTGTGTGTGTGTGTGTTTGTGTGTGGTGACCTTGTCCTTTCGCTCAATTACACCCTAAACAGAGAGCTGTATGATTAGCTGAATCCATCTCTGCTGGGATGGAATGGGCGCAGTGGCATTTGGCTGATATGTTATTGGTGGTCCTCTGGTGAAGTTTTAAAGTATTATTTATGGCTAAACTACTACTCCATACAATTTTTTTTTTTTAGGCAGAAAATATGAAAACTTCTATTAGGTTAAAGGAAACACTGAACAAAAACATAATCCAAATTAATTCAGAAATATGAACTTCCACGACGGATAACTGCAAAGGACAGAAACAAAAATGTGCGGAGAGGGCATGAATGTGGGGATGACTGTGTGTGTGTGTGTGTGTGTGTGACCTACCTGTGTGTGAGATAAGGGGGTGTTCCGCCCGGTGACAGGGTGACTCAGGCAGCAGCACCGGCCCTCTCCTGCCGACCACACCCCCAGTCTGCAGGACTAGAATGCACTGCAGAAGCAGCACAACATGCTGGGTAAGGGAGGAGCGACCCACCGAGGGTGGAGCCATGGGGAGGTGGGGTGTTGCTCACTTCCTGTTGGGCCGTGAGCCAATCGCATCGGAGAGACACACCTGTAGAGAGAGAGAGGCAACGTAAGTTTGTTTAGTTTGCATGCCAAAAATGATTTTTGAGAAGGTGAAGAGGAGAGAGGGAGAGAAGGTGAAGAGGAGAGAGGGAGAGAAGGTGAAGAGGAGAGAGGGAGAGAAGGTGAAGAGGAGAGAGGGAGAGAAGGTGAAGAGGAGAGAGGGAGAGAAGGTGAAGAGGAGAGAGGGATAGAAGGTGAAGATAAAGAGAGGGAGAGAAGGTGAAGAGGAGAGAGGGAGAGAAGGTGAAGAGGAGAGAGGGAGAGAAGGTGAAGAGGAGAGAGGGAGAGAAGGTGAAGAGGAGAGAGGGAGAGAAGCTGAAGAGGAGAGAGGGAGAGAAGCTGAAGAGGAGAGAGGGAGAGAAGGTGAAGAGGAGAGAGGGAGAGAAGGTGAAGAGGAGAGAGGGAGAGAAGGTGAAGATAAAGAGAGGGAGAGAAGGTGAAGAGGAGAGAGGGAGAGAAGGTGAAGAGGAGAGAGGGAGAGAAGGTGAAGAGGAGAGAGGGAGAGAAGGTGAAGATAAAGAGAGGGAGAGAAGGTGAAGAGGAGAGAGGGAGAGAAGGTGAAGAGGAGAGAGGGAGAGAAGGTGAAGAGGAGAGAGGGAGAGAAGGTGAAGAGGAGAGAGGGAGAGAAGCTGAAGAGGAGAGAGGGAGAGAAGGTGAAGAGGAGAGAGGGAGAGAAGGTGAAGAGGAGAGAGGGAGAGAAGGTGAAGAGGAGAGATGGAGAGAAGGTGAAGAGGAGAGAGGGAGAGAAGGTGAAGATAAAGAGAGGGAGAGAAGGTGAAGAGGAGAGAGGGAGAGAAGGTGAAGAGGAGAGAGGGAGAGAAGGTGAAGAGGAGAGAGGGAGAGAAGGTGAAGATAAAGAGAGGGAGAGAAGGTGAAGAGGAGAGAGGGAGAGAAGGTGAAGAGGAGAGAGGGAGAGAAGGTGAAGAGGAGAGAGGGAGAGAAGGTGAAGAGGAGAGAGGGAGAGAAGGTTTCTAGTGTCAGACTCATGCTGAGTTGAGGCAGCTCGTCCTCACATTCACACTGATGACCATTGACCTGTAACTTCTGACTCCGGCCTAACACATTAATCAAACCAGGGTCAGCAGGTACACTACATGTATGTGGACACCCCTTCAAATTAGTGGATTCGTCTATTTAAGCCACACCCGTTGCTAACAGGTGTATAAAATCGAGCACACAGCCATGCAATCGCCATAGACAAACATTGTCAGTAGAATGGCCTTACGGAAGAGCTCAGTGACTTTCAACGTGGCACTGTCATTGGATGCCACCTTTCCAACAAGTCAGTTCGTCAAATTTCTGCCCTGCTAGAGCTGCCCCGGTCAACTGTAAGTGCTGTTATTGTGAAGTGGAAACGTCTAGGAGCAACACCGGCTCAGCCGCAAATTGGTAGGCCACCCAAGCTCACATAACAGGACTGCCGAGTGAACAAAGCGAGGTCCACACAGAAATTGTTTGTCGAGATCGGTGTGGAAGAACTTGACTGGCCTGCACAGAGCCCTGACCTCAACTCCATCGAACACCTTAGGGATGAATTGGAACGCCGACTGCGTGCCAGGCCTAATCGCCCAACATCAGTGCCCGACCTCACTAATGCTCTTGTGACTGAATGGAAGCAAGTCCCCGCAGCAATGTTCCAACATCTAGTGGAAAGCCTTTCCAGAAGAGTGGAGGCTGTTATAGTAGCAAAGGGGGGACCAACTCCATATTAATGCCCATGATTTTGGAATGAGACGGGCACTAATACTCATAGGGGCCTCTTTAAACGTGGAGCCCATAAAAACACATTCACTTCTGCTCCAAATCGATCTGTTTAGATGTACATACATCGCTATTCTAACTGTATGGTCTTGACATCACGTAGAGAAATCTGTCTCTTTTGAAAGAAAGTTTAAAGGTGGACGGCACTTGTGACTTTCTAATGTCTAACACCTGCCAGTCAAGAACCTTCCATCTCTAGCTATTCTTTCCTCCTCTACTCTATAGAAATAACATACACATGGCTTTTAGCTTGTCTCTCCTTTAGTGAGAATATTTCCTCAACTCTATATACTATAACTGTCCAAATTTGATTTTTATTTAGTTAAGTTTTCCTACCCTTTTGACAGCCTATTCTACAGTATCTGACAGTCTACATATCATTTCTCTAAAGGAAGGTTTACCTATTATATCGGAAACCTTCAGGCAATTTTCACTTTAATAATATTTACCCATTACAGCATTTTTCTAGGGTGATGTTTCCTCCTTTTCTGACAGCCTGAATGTCGTTTCTCATAAACAGTCAACGAGAGCAGCAAACCTGCAGTCAATTATCTCAAGGTTCTGCCTGTATTGATAACGTCAGCACTCATACCAACATGCCACAGACAATCACCACATAGACATGCCATTGAATGACTGCACGATTACACACCAGATGTCCTGGGTTGACGGAGTGCTGATGCTATCTGTTAGGTGGAGACACGTCTGAGGCAGATGTCCCTGAAGCAGCATAGCACTGTCTCACTGGACCCACGTCATCACACTGGGGCTGGAGCCACGGTACTACTAAATACTCCGTTAAACACACACACACACACACACATGGACAAACAAACCCACACGCACAGTGCTGAGGCCTTACACTGTTACAGTAACAATACAACCCAGTCCTTACACTGTTACAGTAACAATACAACCCAGTCCTTACACTGTTACAGTAACAATACAACCCAGTCCTTACACTGTTACGGTAACAATACAACCCAGTCCTTACACTGTTACAGTAACAATACAACCCAGTCTAAATCGTATCTATCAAGGGCGATTGCGTAAACTCCTTCTTTATCTCTGACACAAACACACAACCATTATTCATACACTGTTTTTCAACGGCAACATCTTCAGAATAATAGTCCTCAAGTACCACTGTAATACACCACATAGTTTGTCCCCCCCCCCCCCCATACAAGACTAACATGCAAGTAAGGTCAAGTATTTACACTGCAGAACATAAATAGGTTTTAACTAACCTGACGACTCACACTAAATTCTTCATCATTCGCTACCTAATTCAGTCTGAGACTGTCATCTTTGAAGTCGTTTGTGGTGACGAGGGGCACGAGGGGCGTTGTACAAAATAAAGTAATCAGCGATTGGATCGTCTCTAACCAATCAGTGTATCAAATCCAATGACACATTTTCAAACCCCCGCTTTACCCACGCGTGTTCTAGCTCTGGCCCAACCCATCGGTTGCTGGACCAATCAGACGTTAGGTGAAGGGTCGGGGAGATCCAGACTCAATGTGGAGAAGAAACGAACGTCCGTGGGCGTGGCCTAGCGTTTGGCCGGAGCAAGGAGTCTGGGCAGCCAGGCTAGGGTTTTAAACCCAAGTTCCTACAGCCAGACAAAATGACTGTATTAGGATTAATATACTATTTATCTGAATTACAATACGCAGACAGCTACCAAGGTTATGGACATCTAATGATGGAGATGAATGCTGTTGTCAACTCTCAGAGGCAAAAACAAATGCCGGGCAGATAAATCATTCTTCATGTCTTAATATATATACGTTTTGACAAGGTACATTTATGAGACTGAAGGTCATTGAATGTCATAATTTAATGCAAGGGGAACAAACACACATGGAAACACATATACATATACTGTTCTCTCTGCTACCGCACGGCAAGCGGTACCGGAGTGCCAAGTCTAAGTCCATAAGACTTCTGAACAGCTAATCATAGCTACCCAGACTATTTGCACTGCCCCCCCACCACCCACCCAATCTTTTTACGCTGCTGCTACTCTGTTAATTATTTATGCATAGTCACTTTAACTCTACCCACATGTACATATTACCTCAACTACCTCAACTAGCCGGTGCCCCCGCACATTGACTCTGCACCGGTACCCCCCTGTATATATAGCCTCCCTACTGTTATTTTATTTTACTTCTGCTCTTTTTTTTTCTCAACACTTTTTTGTTGTCGTTTTATTTTACTTTTTTTATTTAAAATAAATGCACTGTTGGTTAAGGGGCTGTAAGTAAGCATTTCACTGTAATGTCTGCACCTGTTGTATTCGGCGCATGTGGCCAATACAATTTGATTTGATTTGATTTATACAGTATTCTGCAGAGTGGGAGGCCTTTGTGAGACCGATCAGGATTCAAATCTGGGTGTCTTGCGTGCTGCAATACTGTAATCATATTGTTGATGCCATATTGATCAGGTCTGAATTAGAATCTATAATAGCTGTATTACACCGTTAATGAATAGCTTCTAAAATGTACTTTGGCTTTGTGGTCAACACACACGCGTGTATGCACATGCACACAGTAAGGGTCCATCTGTGTAAACAGACAGTAGGGTGTAAGATGGGGGTCACTTCACTGTGTTGATAGATGCTGCCTATCTCCACACCAGACATGCACACACACACACACACACACACACACACACACACACACACACACACACACACACACACACACACACACGCACACACACACACACACACACACACACACACACACACACACACACACACACACACACACACATACACACACGCGCACACACACGCACGCGAATACACACACACACACGTAAAACAACCCCAGATTTTACTTTGGAATCTAAGTTTAGAGGAAAACCAACAAGAGAAGACTGAAGTGTGTGTGTGCGTGTGCGTGTGTGTGTGTGTGTGTGTGTGTGTGTGTGTGTGTGTGTGTGTGTGTGTGTGCGTGCGAGTGCTTTGACTGTCATTTGGTCAGTTGTCTGTCAGTAACTATTTGAGTTGTGTTTCAGATGTGAAGTGTGAGTCAGTGGCCGAAATCTGTCTTGCCTCCTCCTACTACTACTAAAACTACATACTGTGTACTAATCGTACTACATACGTACTGTTTAGTAAAAACGAATGCAGTAAGCAACTAATATCAACATACCACTCATCCAAACAACATACTACTTACTCATCATCTAATGCGCAATCACTCTTGTTCCCCGCCATTGGTTAATTTTTATATTCTGATTATCAGCTGTTGTCAAACACGTGAGTGTGAAAAGACGATTCTCTTCCTCAGTAGTGTGCAGAGAATTCTACTAGATGAATTCCTCTTGATGAATTCTACTAGATGAATTCCACTTGATGAATTCCACTTGATGAATTCTACTAGATGAATTCCACTTGATGAATTCCACTTGATGAATTCTATTTGATGAATTATACTTGATGAATTCTACTTGATGAATTCTACTTGATGAATTCTACTTGATGAATTCTACTTGATGAATTCTACTTGATGAAAAGCTGAAATTAGTATGACATCCTGGCATTTACAGTTTTTTTCAATTGCTTACACACTAAAATTAAAACTTTCCCACAATTAGCAAAACATTACACTCAAGGAGCAAAACACCGGCCTAGATTTGCACAACTGTAAGCACATTGTCAGCTTCACACTTTTTGCAAAACATTACACACAGTGATTTGCAAAACACTAAACACACTTGTATGCATTCCACACAAAAATGTATCATGATGTCATTTCCTTGCAATTTCAAAGCAAAGGCTTTCAAATGAACACACCCCATGAACCAATTGGTTAAACACAGCCACCAGGTGTGCACACACACTGCTGCTTAATTGTAGACACACCAATCAGGTTTAAGCACTATAAAAAGGCAACAGGTAAGTTCACCTGTCTTCCAAAAAAAATGGACGGTGCCAGAGGAAGAGGAAGAGGAAGAGGGAGAGGAAGACCTGGAGGAGGGGTAGGACATGCACGAAGAAGAAGACAACCAAATCTGTGTAGCGAAATTCGTGCTACAATTGTGGACCATGTAATAAACCACGGACTAACACTGAGGGAGGCTGGACTGAGAGTACAGCCTAACCTAAGCAGGTACACGGTGGCATCAATAGTTCGGACATTTCGTCAAGAGCACAGGTGAGAAACGTATCTTCTGTCAACAGAAAATCCATAGCTTACTGCATGTACTATATCAACAGTTTTGGTATCTATTCCTGTATCCTTTTACAGTAAGCTACAAGTATATTGTTTGGCCAACATAAGATTGAACGTCGAGAACACCAAGGAGGGATGGGCCCCATATTCACACAGGAGCAAGACAGAGAGATCATAAACCTCGTTTTGGCCAATAATGCAATCAGACTTAGAGAAATTCAAGCCCATATTGCCAATGATCACCGAATTTTCAATAACGTCCAACAGGTCTCTCTGTCAACAATAGCCCGTATCCTTAAAAAACATAAAGTTCTGATGAAGCAACTGTATAAAGTGCCATTTGAAAGAAATTCAGACAGGGTGAAAGGCCTGCGGCGTGAATATGTGGTGGTACGTTTTGTTCACTGACTGTAGTATTGTGTACTGCACACATAACCTTTTTACTGTACATGTAATTGTACTGTGTAGCAGACCTACATTAAATTGATCTACACAATGTGATATTTTGCTGTATTTCAGAGAGTTTTGCAAATGGATGCGGAGGAAGTCCTGCATGAGTTTATATACATTGATGAGGCTGGATTTAACCTGACAACAGTGAGAAGAAGGGGAAGAAACATCATTGGCCACAGGGCTATTGTTAATGTACCAGGGCAACGTGGGGGTAACATTTCCCTTTGTGCTGCCATTACACTGAATGGGGTCCTCCACCGCCATGCCAACGTGGGTCCTTACAACACTGACCTCATTCTTACATTTTTAGACAGATTACACAATATTATCACAGCAGCAAACCAAAGGGACCAGATGCAATACATTGTCGTCTGGGACAATGTAGCTTTCCATCGTTCTGCTCTGGTCCAAAACTGGTTTCATCAACACCCACAATTTACAGTTCAATACCTTCCACCATACTCCCCCTTCCTAAATTCCATCGAGGAGTTCTTCTCAGCATGGCGTTGGAAGGTTTATGATCTCCGGCCCTATGTCCAGATGGCCCTCATTCAAGCTATGGTGGAAGCATGTGATCAAATTGAAGCAGCATCCATACAAGGGTGGATTCGTCACTCCAAAAGATTCGTCCCACGTTGCCTTGCAAATGAAAATATAGCCTGTGATGTTGACAAGGCCCTGTGGCCAGATCCAGCTAGGCGGAGAGTTGTTTAGGTTATTTTATTTTTTATTCTGTACTGAACTGGATATGTAATTTATGTTACAGTACAATGGTACGTTCAGTAATACTGTATGAAAACTGGAAAATGTTTTGTTATGAATGTTTTGTTGAAATGTTCAGTATTGACTGACTTGAGTACATGAAAATAAATACATATTTTCATTAGTCTGCACAATTGGTGTCATGTGGTGTTGGTGAATTTATTTTGACACTTTCTCTGTGTAAATGCTAAAAGTGTTTTAGGTTGAGGACAGGGGTGTTTAACTGATTCAAACAGAATCAGACCGTATGATGGTTGGGTTTATGTTATGACAACAGAATAAGGTTTTTAGAAGACATTGTATAGTTTTGACAAAAGTGTTCCATTTTGCAAATGATCTGAGGTGTTGTGCTACTTTGGTGATACTTTTGTGCTAATTGTGTGAAGGGGTTTGAAAAACCGGGCCCTGTTTTCAAAATTGTGCTTAAGCAATTGAAGAAAACTGTAATTAAAGCATACTCCATTTCAGAAATGTCCCATAGTATACTGTAAAATGTTCAATTTTCGCATACCCATAAAGCCTACTATTTAGAAGGCAAATGTGGGTATTCGGACCCGACCACTGTGTTTGTTAAATCATGGGAATGAGAATGATGGAATGCTACTATCAGCATCAAAGCCACTGGGTCGGAAGCATGTTTTACTTCTTTTCTCTCCAATAGAATTCTGTTATGATGAGAGGGCTGAGGCTCTCAATAAATGTTGATCCATTTCAAACAGAACGATTATTATCACAGTCAGATTAGAAAGGTGTTTGTTTTAGCGTCATATCTTAAACCTTTCTACGTGGGGATGGAACAGGGATCACAAACACATTTAGTTACACACCTGAAAACACAAGCGCACAGGCATTCAGGGGTGAGCAAACAGATAGCCCAGCATTCTTTATCCAGGTGGCGTGTGTGTGTGTGTAAGGGTGTGTGTGTGTAAGGATGTGTGTGTGTAAGGATGTGTGTGTAAGGGTGTGTAAGGGTGTGTGTGTAAGTGTCTGTAATAGGGTTGGGTGATATATTTCGATTTAATTCAATTAATTTGAATGTATGTTTTTGTACGATATGCCAAATGGCTGTATCGCAAGAATAGAGGTTTTGTTGTTTTTACGAGGGTTTACGTTATAACGTTGGCAAATGCGGCATCTCGCTCTCTGTCAGCCAATAGTGAACCGAACCATGCCCTAACGGCGTCACAGCACATGCACAAAAGTTATCCACAAATCATAATCCTGGACAGCCTTTCCCAAATTGTAACCACGCCCATGAAGTGTAGCGGCAGGCATCTACCAAAATGGACAATTTGGAAGCCAGTTCAGCCTCTCGTGAGAATGAAACAATTCCCAAAAAGGGTAGCAATGTTTGTTCTGTCATATGGAAGAGGTTCGGATTTGAGAGGTCAAATGTTCAGCAAACCAATGTCCTGTGCAAAGTGTGTCGAAAGACAATTGTTACGAAATGTGGCAGCACAACTAACCTCTTCCTGCACCTGAGACAGAAACAAGCAATGGAATTGGAGGAATGTGTGAAACTGTCACGATCGTTGAGGTGCAGCGTGGTATGCGAACATGTTTATTAAACTCAATAAACATAAACAAAACAAGAAACAACGTAACGTGAAGTCCTCAGGCTATACACATACAAGCCGAAACACGGAACAAGATCCCACCACTAAGGTAGGCAACCAGGCTACTTAAGTATGATCCCCAATCAGAGACAACGAGCGACAGCTGCCTCTGATTGGGAATCACACCCGGCCAAACCTAGAATTACACACCTAGAATCTAAACATAGAAATAATAACATAGATCCTCACGCCCTGACCAAACCAACTAAAGACAACCGGCCTCTCAAGGCCAGGGCGTGACAGAAACTACGCAATGCTGATGCTTCCAGTCGTCCCACTCCCAAAAACGTCTGGTAAAAGACAATATACCATAGTCGCATCATTTTCAAACATCATCCCAAGAAAAGTTTGAGGTGAAAGGAGATAACAGATTCGGTGACCTATCACTTAGCAAAATATATGGTCCCCATTTATAGAGTGGAAAAGCCTGTGCTTCAAAAAGTTGCTAAACACAATTGACCCCAAATATCATCTACCAAGCCGCAAGTATTTTGCGGAAGAAGCATTGCCACGGTTATACATCACTACCCGCCAAAGAGTCCCTGAGAAGCTAATATGTCTTACTATTCCACTACAACCGGATCTATGGTTGAGCAGAACGTCGGAGCCATACCTAAGCTTGACAGTCCACTATATAGATGAAGAATGGACATGTATGCCTCCAGACATCATACTTCCCCGATGACCATACGGGTGAAATAATAGCCCAGGGTCTCAAAGACTCACTGGCATTGTGGAAGCAGAGCGAAGACAGACAGGTGTGCATGACAACCAACAGCGGGAGCAACATGATGAAAGCATTGTGCTTGAACAAGTGGTTCCGCCTGCAGTGTTTTGGACACAGACTTCGCCGTTGGATAATTAATTGGAAAAATGAATCTTCAGACCAGCTGTAATCTTTTTTTTTTTTTTTTTACTGGTTGTAATTCTACCAATCCAATAGCAAACGAACCACAGGCATGTTTAACTAGTAACAACAATATGGACTAAATGTCATTGTTTGATTTAAATACATTTTCAATCAAAACAATTAAATATGTAAACATATAGGCCTATGCAAACAGCTACAATGGCCAAACATTCCTAACCAACAGAATTGATCAGTGTTTGTTTGTGTGTTTGTGTGTGTTCCTTCTTGTAGTAATAATAACTATATTATGCAGGGTGAAAAGTTTTTGCCAATACGTTTTTTTTTGTCAAGTTTTTTTGTCACACGATGTGTGGGAATGCTGTATTTGTCACATTACTGAAAATGGTGCCATTCTAAATATCTCCTATTTTTTCCTTCCTTTTTTTCCTTCTAAGTTTTCTTTCTAGAGAATTGTGTGAAAGACCACGGGATTGACCGTGCCATCGGGGTATGCAAGAAGGTTGTCAGCAGCTTCTTCTTCAGCTGGAAGAAGAGGAGACATATGGTTTTGGTACAGGCTGAGTTCAGTCTACCCACTCACCAGCTCATCACAGAGTCCCCAAGCAGGTGGGGTTGAAGACAGAAGATGGTTGAACGAGTCCTGGAGCAGGAGAAGGCCATAGCCCGGGTCCTGGGCTCAGAGAAGAAAAGCAGGCACCTGGTGACCAGCTGGTAGGATATATCGACATTTTGGAGTCAGTGAACAAAGCAATAAGCCCACTACAAGAATTCACTGACGTGCTGTCTGGTGAGGACTATGTTAGCGTCTCTTACCTCAAGCCTGTTCAACACCAGCCTCCTTCTGTCAGAGGAGGGTGAGAACGATCTCACAAAACAAATCAAGAGCGCCACACTGGAGTATCTAAACGACAAGTACGATGACCCTGCCACAGATGACCTCCTGGATATGGCCTCACTGATGGATCTCCAGTTCCAGACAACATACAGAGCAGACAACGAGGTTGAGAGCATCAAACAAAGAGCTGTTTTGGAGCAGCTCCAGTCTTTGCTAGCTGAGAAAAGCCTGGCACAGTTGTGAGCGTGCACCAAGAAGAAGAAGCTGAACCTAAGAAGAGCAAGAAAACACCTGCAAGCTTCTTCAAGAAGACAGAGACGTCTGCCTCCAAGTCAGAGGAGGACACCATCAAAACTGAGCTGTCAAGCTACTTGATGTCCCCTGAACCAGAAGGCCTCATGGAGCTTTCACCCTTCAAGCTCCATGAGGCCAACTTCCCAAGACAGCAATCTTGCAAAGAAGTACCTATGCATACCTGCTAAAACTGTCCCTTCGGAGAGGGTCTTCAGCACAGATGGGAACATTGCAACATGCCACAGGGCAATGCCTCAAGCCAGAGTCAGTAGACAGTCTTGTCTTCCTCTCTAGAAGCCTTTAGGAGCAAAGTAAAATAACATTGTTTTGTTTGACAGCAATTTAGTATTCGTTTTGTTGCACATTTTCAGGGATACATTTACGTCATTTAGCAGACGCTCTTATCCAGATCAACTTACAGGAGCAATTAGGGTTAAGTGCCTTGCTCAAGGGCACATCGACAGATTTTTCACCTAGTCGGCTCGGGGATTAGAACCAGCGACCTTTCGGTTACTGACACAACGCTCTTAGCCACTAAGCTAATACGTCCAATGATGACAGCATCGCAAGTGCTGTTGTTAATTTCTTAGTTTTGCACATATTGGTGTAGTTGATACAAAAAGACATTTTAATAAAGAAAACACTCATTTAATTATGTCTTGGTCTTTTTTTGTTTGTTTAGAGAAAAAAATAAGAAAAATCTAGATATATATCGTGAATCGTCCATATTTCTGAAAAAATATATAGATATTACTTTTAGACCATATCGCCCAGCCCTAGTATGTAAGGGTGTGTAATGGTGTGTAAGGGTGTGTAAGGGTGTGTGTGTAATGGTGTGTAAGGGTGTGTGTGTAATGGTGTGTAATGGTGTGTAAGGGTGTGTAAGGGTGTGTGTGTAATGGTGTGTAAGGGTGTGTGTGTAATGGTGTGTAAGGGTGTGTAAGGGTGTGTAAGGGTGTGTGTGTAATGGTGTGTAAGGGTGTGTGTGTAATGGTGTGTAAGGGTGTGTAAGGGTGTGTGTGTAATGGTGTGTAAGGGTGTGTGTGTAATGGTGTGTAATGGTGTGTAAGGGTGTGTGTGTAAGGGTGTGTAATGGTGTGTAAGGGTGTGTGTGTAATGGTGTGTAATGGTGTGTAAGGGTGTGTGAGGGTGTGTGTGTAATGGTGTGTAAGGGTGTGTGTGTAATGGTGTGTACGGGTGTGTAAGGGTGTGTGTGTAATTGTGTGTAAGGGTGTGTGTGTAAGGGTGTGTATTCTCCCCAGGTGCGTTGGTTTCAGTGTGTAAACATGTACTGTTTCTCTGTCCCATAATGCATTTCACCGCCTCCAGCTCCTTCTCCCAAACTGATATTTCTCCTCAGTCAGACGGAACACTCTGTGTGTGTGTGTGTGTGTGTGTGTGTGTGTGTGTGTGTGTGTGTGTTTATTATTTCCCTCAGTGAGATAGAACATTTCCCATCACAAATTCAACTAACTTTCAGGATCGCCGCAAAATGCATCTGTTCCACAAACAGTGTTCCGGCGGAATAAACATTACTGCAGCAACATACCGTGCATCAGCCCTCCAGTGTGTGTGTGTTTGTGTGTCAGCCCCTTCAGAAAACCACTCTGAGATTCCAATCTGTTTGGTTTGTGGCTGGCTCTCTGGAGCGGAAGGTTTGAAAACAGAAACTTTCCACAGTGAGTGGATGGGGATGGGAATGCGTGATGAAACACATGGATGTAGAGGTGCTGTTGGAAGGATGTGGTTGGGGGTGAAGGTCAAAAGGAAAAATACTGTACTTAACTGTACTAAATCTTTGTCTTTGGAAACACAAACTCTCTCACACTCACTGTGGTAACAGACTGTGGTAACAGACTAAACTGTCCAAAGGTCTGAAGGACACTTAGACTAACCCTGAGTGACTGGCCACAGCTTTTGTCCCATTTAAATCTGGGACACACAGACAGACGCACGCACGCGTGCACACACACACACACACAAAATATACCCAGCAATATACCCAGCAATTTCAGCTGTGTCCTGCCCTAACTCTCCAGAGATTCCTAAATCCTGCTGTTATTTTTACTTGATCGCTCTCAGCCTCCGGCACCTTTGTGTGTGTACACACAAACACAAACACGCTTGCAAGGAGCAGGACACTAATCTGGACGCTTAACCTCTTAAGGATCTGACCTGTTTTTTTTGTTGCCTAAAATGACATACCCAAATCGAACTGCCTGTAGCTCAGGACCTGAAGCAAGGATATGCATATTCTTGATACCATTTGAAAGGAAACACTTTGAATTTTGTGGAAATGTGAAATTAATGTAGGAGAATATAACACATTAGATCTGGTAAAAGATAATACAAAACAAAAAAACACCGTTTTTTAAAGTTTATTTTTTATCATCTTTGAAATGCAAGAGAAATTACACAATATAATATTTGCAGTTTAATATTAATTAATTAAATAATAATATTGCAGTTTAGGCACAATTTAGATTTTGGCTACTAGATGGCAGCAGTGTGTGTGCAAAGTTTCAGATTGATCCAGTGAAGCATTGCAATACTGGACTATTTTGGATCAAGTATGCCCAAATGTGCCGAATTGGTCAATTGATACATTTTCAAGTACATAACTATGGAGAACATACAAAAATTATATGGTAATACAAAATGTAAGTTTACACACTCCAAGGAATGTCATACATGATGGATCATTAGCTTATACACTAACTTTCACACATCTAGATGGCCGGGCGGGTGGATGTGGAGCAAGAGACAGCAGGGGTTCAAACTGTAGAACCACATTTGGATATAAAAATGGATTTTATCAAACAAAACTACGCTACATTTTATCTCTGGGACCCTTAGGATGACAAATCAGAGCAAGGTTACTGAATGTAAGTACATTATTTACTTTCAGAGGTGAATGTATCAAACCAGTTGCCGTGAGAAGTTTGTGCACTCTCCTCAAACAATAGCACAGTATTTTGTCACTGTAATAGCTACTGTAAATTGGACAGTGCAGTTAGATTAACAAGAAGTTAAGCTTTCTGCCCATATAAGACATGTCTATGTCCTGGAAAGTTTGCTGTTACTTGCAACAGACATGCTAATCACATTAGCGAACGTTAGCTCAACCGTCCCATATACGGGACACCGATCCCGTAGAGGTTAAAATAAATCCACTACGACCTCCGGCGAGCCATCAAACCAGCAAAGTGTCAATACAGGACTAAGATCAAATCCTGCTACGCCTGCTCTGACGCTCATCGGACGTGGCAGGGATTGCAAACTATCACGTTTTACAAAGGGAAACCCAGCTGCGAGCTGCCCAGTGACGCCAGCCTGCCAGACAAGCTAAATGCCTTCAATGCTCGCTTCGAGGTAAGAAACACTGAATCATGCATGAGAGCACCAGCTGTTCCGGACGACTGTGTGATCACGCTCTCCGTAGCCGATGTGAGTAAGACCTTTCAACAGGATAACATTCACAAGGCAAGCCAGACAGATTACGGGACGCGTACTGAGGGCATGCGCTGAACAGCTGGTGGGTGTCTTTACTGACATTTTCAACCTCTCTCTGACCCAGTCAGTAATACCTACACTACACCGCCCTCTCCCACCTGGACAAGTGGAACACCTATTTGAGAATGCTGTTCATCGACTACAGCTCAGCATTCAACACCATAGTGCCCTCCAAGCTCATCACTAAGCTCAGGACCCTGGGACTGAACGCCTCCCTCTGCAACTGGATCCTGGACTTCCTGACGGGCCGCCCCCAGGTGGTAAGGGTAGTGAACCTCAACATGGGGACCCCTCGGGGGTGTGTGCTTAGTCCCCTCCTGTACTCCCTGTTCACTAGGGATGTAACGGTACACAGTTCGGTACGGGGACCTCGGTTCAGTCCGTACTGTTAACACAAATGAATATTTTACAAAAAATAACACTAGGCTTATAGGCTATGCCTATACGTTATACGGTCTCCTGTAGCTCAGTTGGTAGAGCATGGCGCTTGCAACGCCAGGGTTGTGTGTTCGATTCCCACGGGGGGCCAGTATGAATAAATGTATGCACTCACTAACAGTAAGTCGCTCTGGATAAGAGCGTCTGCTAAATGATTACAATGTATATGCATCTTGAGTAAATCTGAGCTGAAAAAATAAAAAACATTTCAGGATTTTCAGTTAAAACAACTAGAGCATTTGCGCACATTGTAACCAAAATTAAAATCTTTAATTTCAAACTGTGCTTTTGTGAGACGCAGCCGGGATCTAGTTCTGTACGATGGTGAGTGGTGGGGTCGATAAAGATACAACATACTTCATTGCCACACAAGGTTGGGGGTATTTGTTTACGGTATGGTAGCTCTGAAGTGCAACAATTATACTGTACATATAGAGCCCTCTGTAAGTATTGGGACAGGGACCATGTTGTTGTTGTTTTGGCTCTGTACTCCAGCACGTTGGATTTGAAATGATACAATAACTAAAAAGTGCAGAATGGTAGCTTTAATTTGAGGGTATTTCCATCCATATTGGGTGAACCGTTTAGAAATTACAGCACTTTCTGTACATAGACCCCCATTTCATTGGACCAGAAATATTGGGACAAATTCACTTATATGTGTATTAAAGGAGTCAAACGTTTAGTATTTGGTCCCAGATTCCTAGCACGCAATGATTACATCAAGCTTGCGACTCTACAAACTTGTTGGATGCATTTGCTGTTTGTTTTGGTTGTGTTTCGAAATGATTTTGTGCCCAATAGAAATTAGTGGTAAATAATGTATTGTGTCATTTTGGAGTCACTTTTATTGTAAATAAGAATAGAATATGTTTCCAAACACTTTAATGTGGATGCTACCATGATTACGGATAGTCCCGTATGAATCGTGAATAATGATGAGTGAGAAAGTTACAGATGCACAAATATCATACCCCCAAGACATGCTAACATCGCACCATTACAATAACAGGGGAGGTCAGCGTTTTTTGGGGGGGTATGATATTTGTGCCTCCAGGGCTACAGAGAGCTTCCAGAGTGGGAAATGAGAAGTACCGCGCTACAGAAACACACCATTTTGGAGTCACACAAGTGCTCATATTTTTCTCTTAGTAAGCAAACATTATAGCATAGGCCTAAACAATGTCTGAGCCATGTTTCCATATTGATTTCACACGCATATTGCACTGTATTTTAGTGTTGTTGTTGATGAGCAATCGTGTGTTTTCATTTAAGAAAATACAAAGCGTTGGTATTCCTGATTGTGCCCTCACCAGGCATTATGACTCATGATCATACAGTATATGGAAAAAGGAATACCAACACTTTGTATTTTCAACAAAAAAAAGAAGAAAATGAACTACAGTAACTGTTGGCATTTCATTTTTGTACCGAAACCAAACCGTGACCCCAAACCTACAATGCACCGTGGGTTTGGTGAACCGTTACACCTCTACTGTTCAGCCACGACTCCAAAACCATCATCAAATTTGCTGATGACAGCCTATAGAGAGGAGGTCAGAGACAACAACCTCTCCCTCAACGTCAGCAAGACAAAGGAGCTGATTGTGGACTACAGGAAACGGAGGGCCGAACACGCCCCCATGGGACTGTAGTGGAGTGGGTGGAGAGCTTCAAGTTCCTCTGTGTCCACATCACTAAGGAATTAACATGGTCCCTCAGATCCTCAAAAAGTTTTACATCTGCACCATTGTGAGAATCTTGACTGGCTGCATCACCGCTTGGTATGGCAACTGCTTGGCATCCGACCACAAGGCGCTACAGAGGGTAGTGCCTATGGCCCAGCACATCACTGGGGCCAAGCTCCCTGCCATCCAGGGCCTCTATACCAGGTGGTGTCAGAGGGAGGCCCTAAAAATTGTCAAAGACTCCAACCACCTCATGTCACAGACTTTTCTTTCTGCTACCACACGTCAAGCGGTACCAATGCACCAAGTCTGGAACCAACAGGACCCAGAACAGCTTCTACCCCCAAGCCATAATACTACTAAATAGTTAACCAAATAGCTACCCGGTCATTCTGCATTGAGCATTTTGACTCATCACATACGCTGCTGCTATTGTTTATTATCTATCCTGTTGCCTAGTCACTTTACCCCTACTATATGTACATATATACCTCAATTACCCCGTACACCTGCACATCGACTCGGTACTGGTACCCTGTGTATATAGCCAAGTTATCGTTACTCATTGTGTATTTATTCGTTGTGTTATAACTCTCTGCGTTGTTGGGAAGGGCCCGTAAGCATTTCACTGTTTATATATAACCTTGCCCTGTGGTTCCTGGAGGTACTCCAGCATGAGCCTACAGTTAAACCCATTAAAGAATGTGATGAATGCAATCCAGCCTTATACAGCATGGCTTTAAAACAGGTGACACCGCTCTA